>NW_016163527.1:0-3763 GCF_001687245.7 Rhagoletis zephyria | reverse complement strand
TGACCATAACTGGTATTTGACCACTTATTTAGAATATTCATTCGAATTGCCGCGCCACTTGCGACTTGTTTGGCATGTAGGTCCACCGGAAGAAAATTCAGTAGGGCATACAGTGTGGACGCAAGCCTTTGAACCTTGTCCATTTTTTTGAAGTTTACCCCTTTCCCAAGGGTGTTCCACCATACCACTATACCGTGATAGAGAATTGGCCTAACCACCGCCGTGTATAGCCAGTGTATTATTTTGGGTTCCATCCCCCATTTTTTCCCTATTGCTCTGCTGCAGGAATATAGTGCCAATGATAACTAAACAAAGTTTGAAAACTCGACTAATTTTGACAATTTTCTACAAGCTTCGATAACTGTGTTTCGATAGCTCGATAAATTTCGATAAATCAAATATGTATATATCTAGATATAAATCGTTAACCCGATAAACATTGGATAACTATAAATTTTAATAGCTCCATATTTTCCGAAAGCTATCGACCAATTTCGATAACTCGTTGCACTCTGGTAACACGATAAAATTCGAAAGGCAGGTATAACTCGATAAAATTATATAAGCTTGAAATTTCGATAACGCGATATATTTGGAATATTCCAAAAACTTCGATTCCATAAATCGACAAATTAAAAGAAATCAATAAATTTCGATAACCCGATATGTTCAAAAAACTCGTTGTATTACGATAGCTCGATAAATTTCGTTAACTCTATAAATAATAATAATTTGAGAGGGATTGATCAAGCCTCATGTCGCTGGATAGCAAACGTTCTTAAATCCAGAACCATTACATCCACTCTAGGACAGGAAAGAGTCAGATTCTTTGCTACGAAAGATTGCCCGCAGGGGCGAATGATCTCCCCTCTGCTATAATCCATCCTAGTAGATGAACTACTCTGCCTTCTTTTAGAAAATGGCTTCGACGTTCAGGGCTATGCGGATGACATTATCATTCTAATCAGAGGAAGGTCGAAGATACCATCTGCAACCTCCTATAGAATACTCTGAACATAGTCGCCAATTGGTGTAGTAAAAATGGGTTAAACGTAAACCCGAAGAAGACTAGCATAGTCATTTTCTCAAGGAAAAGAAAAAGGGACAAATTAGTAGAACCATTCCATCAAGGTGAAAAGATACACTTCTCCAAAGAGGTCAAATATCTAGGAGTTATCCTTGATAAAACTATTCAAAAGCCCAGGGCCTCTATGGGACGGAACGGGGGCATCAGACCTAAACTGGCGAGGTGTATGTATGATGTCATCTTCAAACCCGTTCTCAGCTGTGCTGCACCCGTCTGGTGAAAGAAGGCGGAAGTCCACACAGGCCAAGCTCAGCAAACTACAGAGACTGGCCTGTGTGGGCATGACTGCTCCTTTTCACCAGCTTAGGGCTAGGTAAGTCTGTCTTTCAGGCCGAGGTTCCTTTGTCTAAAGCAGTATGTGTGGAAAGTGGGGCAACCAAAAAACACATCTACATACACTCAGACAGCAGAGCGGCGCTCTTCACTCTTAAATCGCACGAGGTCACCTTAAAGTTGGTGTGCTACTGTCTTCAACTCTTGATACTGATCGCCTCCATGTACCGAAATACAGTGGAGTCAAGGGCAATGAAGTGGCAGATATTCTCGCCAGAAAAGGGGCTGCACAGAGTTTCGATTAGGTTTCTTAACAGTACGTGGATCAAAGATGACCTGTAGTGGAATAGAGGTTTGTTACAATAAATCGTTTCGGTCGCGGTAACTAGGTGACCTGCACCCTCCTCTAAATCTAATCTATTGTAATCTATATGGAAAATGTGGCATACATTATCGACATACCAATATTGAAGAACTTTTTTGTGCACTTCTGAGTATTAGGTACCCTTAAACAATACCACAACAAAACTATATCGTTGAGCTCTGATTTATGCAAGTTGGGCAGGACCTGAAGATATATGTGAAGCCTATTTTTTTTATTGAAATCATCGTTTTCCCCAAAAGCTCAGTTTTTTGGAGATCAAACGAATTTTCACGGCAAATTTCGCGCCATGTACTACCTTCGTTTTAAACTCACAATATTTATTTATATTCTTTTTAAGGCGGAACGAATGCAGCGCGCAATTGAAGTACGAAGACAAACTTGAATAGAATAAGCTATGTAATCTGTTAGTAAAAATGTACATATGCACATGCAACACCTTAATACATATGTATGTACATATGTATGCATAAACAACACACAAGTTCTCGCACACCCGGATCTGTTAGGGAGTGAAGAAGAGAGTAAAGCCGCTGCATTTAAGCGCTAACCTCGACTTACACGCTTCGCATATTAATTTTGTATGAAATTGTAAATAGTATAACAAACGCATTATCGTTATTATTATTATGGGTTACGCCATGTACCTGTGTGACATATGTACATTTGTACATGCACACTTATANGGAATAGAGGTTTGTTACAATAAATCGTTTCGGTCGCGGTAACTAGGTGATCTGCTCCCTCCGCTAAATCTAATCTATTGTAATCAATATGGAAAATGTGGCATACATTATCGACATACCAATATTGAAGAACTTTTTTGTGGACTTCTGAGTATTAGGTGCCCTTAAACAATGCCACAAAAAAACTATATCGTTGAGCTCTGATTTATGAAAGTTGGGCAGGACCTGAGGATATATAGGAAGTCTATTTTTTATTGAAATCATCGTTTTCGCCAAAAGCTCAGTTTTTTGGAGATCAAACGAATTTTCACGAAATATTTCGCGCCATGTACTACCTTCATTTTAAACTCACAATATTTATTTATATTCTTTTTAAGGCGGAACAAATGCAGCGCGCAATTGAAGTACGAAGACAAACTTGAATAGAATAAGCTATGTAATCTGTAATTATAAATGTACATATGCACATGCAACACCTTAATACATATGTATGTACATATGTATGCATAAGCAACACAAGTTCTCGCACACCCGGATCTGTTAGGGAGTGAAGAAGAGTAAAGCCGCTGCATTTAAGCGCTAACCTCGACTTACACGCTTCGCATATTAATTTTGTACGAAATTGTAAATAATAAACCAAACGCATTATCGTTATTATTATTATGGGTTACGCCATGCGCACAGGTACATACATTTGTACATGCATACTTATAAATCCCTATACAGGTTACATACTCGTACATTTGAGTATAAGAAAAAAAAATTACATACAAGAAGTGACCGAAGCAGGAAAGAATCATAGAATCAATAAAATGCGACTGAAATAAATAAATAAAATAAATAGTGTCTCCGTAAAATTGTTGACGTGCTGTAAAGATTGAAATCGGGAATATTTCTTTAACGGTCAGCATTTATGTAAAATACATATTGTGAGTTACGGTTTTTTGGTTTTTTGTGTGATTTTTATTGAAAAAATGCGGANAAAAAAAAAAAATTACATACAAGAAGTGACCGAAGCAGGAAAGAATCATAGAAATAAAATGCGACTGAAATAAATAAATAAAATAAATAGTGTCTCAGTAAAATTGTTGACGTGCTGTAAAGATTGAAATCGGGAATAATTTTTTTAACGGTCAGCATTTATGTAAAATACAAATTGTGAGTTACGGTTTTTTGGGTTTTTGTGTGATTTTTATTGAAAAAATGCGGAAGCCTGAGGAATTTAAATTTGGGATGGCAGTGCGGCCAAAAAACAAAAACTAAAAACTTAAGTATGCCATTAAGGTGGGGAGAAGAGAACTCGAAATGTGCTGCATTTGCATGGCAATGCATTGG
>NW_016163526.1:29648-36043 GCF_001687245.7 Rhagoletis zephyria | reverse complement strand
CGTTTACGGCCCGTCTCCACAGGCAAAAGTTTTTGCCTACCAACTGCCATTTTTATTGCCTGATAAAATTTTTATCAGAGGCAATATTTGTGCGTGGGCATTTTTTATCTTCATAAAAGCGCTGGACAGATTTTGATGAAATTTTGTTCCCTGATCGCCTAAAATCTTCCTTACATAAGGGAAATGGCCTAGAGACTTCTTTCTTGGCTTGCTATAGCGTAACGTTAGGCATTCCGTACATTACGCGCCTCATCATAGTAGAGTAATCGTTTCTCCATGCCGAAACGAACGCATGACGACTCGACTTTTGCACACTTGCGTGCCCTGCACATGTCAACAGTTAATAAACACATTCCGCACATAACAAATTCTCTGGCCTTTTTTTCCCAACTACAAATTCTGAAAATATTTCTGCAGTGAAATATTGCACGAACGCTTCTGGTTTAATACAATCGGCACGAATCTTAGCACAAAATCATGAATTTTTAATTAATTCCTTTTGAAATGACAAATAATTTTTATTTCCAACACAAAAAAGTAAACAAATGACGATTTCAAAACGGCTAGCGCCTGACAATGTTGGGCGCTTCGGTTCATAAAGCTTTTATGATTAGGCGAAAACACGATTATGAATTGTAATGTACAGATCATCATTCAAATACATATGTTCGGAATAAAAGCTTCATACTTTAGTATGCCGAAACGATTACACTGCTATGATTAGGCGCTTAATGTGCGGAGTGCCTTACCTAGCAGAGAATCATGGTTCGAAAGAGTTCCGGGGCCTGAAGATGCCATAAAGTTCTACACGGACGACACCAAACTAGAAAATAGGGTGGGAGGAGGCGTCTACTCCGAACAATTGGGAACACAAAGATCATTCCGACTACCTGACCACTGTAGTGTCTTTCAAGCCGAATTGGCAGCCATACAAGAAGCCGTTGACAGCCTAAACCTAGCTGTCATCGCCACTACTGAAATATATATATACTCAGACAGTCAGGCGACCCATATGGCACTGCTCACAGGACATATCCTGATAGGAAGGCACGAAGAACGCCTCGAAGTTAGTCACATCGACTACTGCAGGAGCTGCTAAGACGAAAAAGAGTCTGAATCAATAAGGCACTTACTCTGCGATTGCCCTGCACTGGGCAGGAAAAGGCAGAGTTACCTAGGTATAGGCTTTCTAGACGACGCAACTACTAAGGCTGGAATACGGCACTTGCTAAGGTTCGTAGATTCCACGAATTGGCGTCAGTAGGGGTTTTGGATCCATGTGGTATCACAATGGGCCCTGTTGTTGTTGTTGTTGTTGTAGCGGCTACAACAACCCCGCCCCGCGTTAGCTGCGTTGGATTTTCCAGGCATACGAAGAGCTGATTCGAGTCGTGGGGTGTCTCTCCGCATGCCGGACATTCGTTAGGCACATCTGCATCACGTATGAGTTCAACCTGCTGCAGTAGCCAGAGCAAAGTTGGGCTATTGTGGTTCGTGCCTCCCGAGGAAGACGAAGCTCCGTCTCGTCTATGTCTGGTGGCTGTGTGCCCAGAGCAGCATTCACAGGTCTGGAGCCTACGTAACTTGAGACTGACTCCCTGTGAATGCCGTTACAGGCCTGCCGATAAGCTGACGGATCCAGAGGCTGCTTTATGAACCTCTGGACTTCGTCCGACAGTTCGTAAAGATGCCTTTTGACATGCTTTGGTGAGGGCTCCTTTGCAGCAGGTGTCTGTTCGGGTGTCCACGTCTGTGGCTTCCTACTAGCAATTGCTTGCAGAGCATTACGTTGTGCTCCTTTATAAGGAGCATTTCCCCTTTTCCGTGCAGGTGGTGTTCTGGCGACATCAGAAGGCATCTGGTCGCTGTCCGTAGTCTTGTGTTTTGTGTCGTCTGTAGCTTCATCCACTGCGTCCTACTGGTCCCTGGCCACCACACTGGTGCTGCGTAATTTAGAACCGGCCGGCCAATTGCCATGTATGTTGCCAGAACCGTTTCTTTGTCTTTGCTCGAGGTACTGCCGGCTAGCGACTTGAGGACATTGTTGCGGCTCTGTACTTTGTTGACAATGACGGGCGTGCGCAGAGGGGAGCAGACTGTCGAATGTTACTCCGATTATTTTAGGATTATACACCGTCGGAATTGATGGGTCATCGACGTGAATACCCAGCGGTAGTCTGACCTCCTCCGTCCAGGTGGTAAATAACGTCGCAGAGGATTGTGTAGGGGAGGGGGTTAGAGTCCTAGCAGAGAAGCGAGAAAACTCGGAGAGATACCCGTTTACTTTCGAGCACAGGTCATCAATTCCATTCCCAGACGTTATTATCGAGCAATCGTCAGCGCAAGAGACAATCGCGACTCCCTCTGGTGGTTGTTCTAGGAGCGCCTTTGACGGATCCAACGATACTAGAATGTTTCTCTCACAGGAACAGTTGCGGTTTAGGCCACGTGTTATCTAAGTGTTTATGGTTAAGTGCTGTTGTTGTACTCTGCACTTTACGGAAACCATGCTGATGTTTCGCTGGGGTCAGGTGGTTCGTATAATACGGAAATAGCAAGGGCTCTAGTGTCTTCGTTACCGGGGAAAGGAAGAAAAGACTCCTTTGTTGGCCGGTTTCCCCGGTTTGAGCAGTGGGCCCACTCTCCCCATCTTCCAGATATCTGGAATGACGAAAGTGGCCATTGACAAATTGAGGACCTCCGTTAGGTACGCTACTCCCCCAAGACCCAAATTTTTCATCATCAACATGTCGTCGTCTCAGAAAACGGATGTCGAATGTTACAAAACACGGTTTTGAGAAAATTGACTTTGAAGGTTAAGGTCGAATTAATCCGAAACTGTACGGTAGATTTTTGTAACTTTTGAAGGAGACGTAGTTGGTGTTATTAGTTTTGATTTCCCATATTTTTACATTTAATATCTCTTAACGTTAATGAGAAAATTTACTTTTCATTCCGTATACATTTGTCGTAAGTAGCGTTTACTCACCACTTTGTTTTGTCCACAGAACATACGACAATAGTAAAGTATCTATTTCAACGACGATGGTATAATTTGATGAAAAAAACAGACATATTTATTAAATAATGATTACTTATTAGAAAAAACATAACAAAAACATAATCATGTATTTAATAAAAAAAATCTGTACATCTCTTATGCTGTAAATATGTTACGAACATACGTTTTCTTTATATAAAAACAAAAAACAATACTTAAATTCAGTCTTTTGTACATTTTTATCTCTTTCATTTCATTGGAGACTCAGTGCAAGCTAAAATTTAAAAATTTAAAATTTTAAAATTAGTTACTTAGTTTAATTTTCAATTTTAATTGTATCGTTATAGTAGCGGACCATCCAATTGTCGTAAGTTCAAAGTTTTGCGATACATACGACAAATGTTTTATGATTAAAAAAAGATTACATTTGTATGGGAATTTGTCGTATGTGCCACATACGACAAACGTTTTATGATTAAAAAAAAGGTACGTTTGTATGGGAATTTGTCGTATGTGACGCATTTTCAGCACATACAACAAAAGGCATACCCAATCATTAATATTATGTAACATACGACAAAATGCGCACGAAATATCTCAAAAACTAATGGAGATATAAAAAAATGGATTGCAGAAATCGAAAGAGCATGTCCAACTTAGTAAATCTGCATCAAAATCCCAAAATCGTGATTTTGCACATTCGTCATCCGTTTTCTGAGGCGACGATGTATATTCCGTCGGGTCCTATGGCTTTTTAGGCTTTGGACTTCCCGATGGCCACCTGAACTTCGCCGCTGGTGAAAACAAGAGGCGCACTTGTTGTTGGCAGTTTGTCCAGCCCTCTGGTCACTCGACGCTTGGCTCTATCCACTGGAGGATGCAGTATAAACTGCCGGCTAAAGTAGCTCGCGTATCTCTCCGGGTCCGGTGAAGCGTGGTCGCCGAAACATATTTCGACTCTGTCGTCGCGCATTGTCGGATTGCACAGTGACCTCACGGTTGATCAAAGCTTGCTCACACCAGAGGCGAAGTAGCAAGTCTTCAAATGATCTTCCCACTTTTTTCGCTTATATACGTTCACAAGCTGCCGAATCTCCGTGTTGAGATTCCTGATATGGGGATTACCGGGATCGGCCTGACGAAGGTTGTCACGCTCATCGGCTAGGACAGCCGCTTCAGCAGGGAAGTTTAGGCGGGGATCCGTTATGCAACCTGCTAGTACGAAGCGAGCTGAAGCAGCAGCGACAACCCTGCGGAACTTGCGTTCACCAAGATGGACGTCGGTTGGTGTGGGGAGGGCAGAGAAGGTTCTTTCGGTAAAATCCGCGAAGCCTTTCCAATCAGCTTTGGTAAAGTTGATATAAGTCCGGTATTCCGCGGAAACAAAGTCGGGAGGTTTATCGATCGAGATGACTATGAGCAGATGGTCTGATACCAAGGACAGCATAGGTCGCTATGATACGCTGTTTATCAGACCAGCGCTGACTATTGTTATGTCTGGCGAATTGCAGTCTGCTCATCCAAGTGTATTCCCCTACGATCATTTGACAGGCTTGAATGCCAAAGATCGTGGTGCGCATTAAAGTCGCCAACTACCATAAGGATTTCACCTCTGCGAAGCGCACCTATTTCAGGGTGATATCCTACCGGGCAGCTGGTTAAATATTTCGCGCTCGACATGACCTGACCGGATAGCAATGCCCTGATATTCTAGGATGGTATCCCGGCGGTCACCACCATTATCTCGCTCGCGATCTGGACGGTGCACATTGTACCCGGCGCAATTCAACAATATTGAATTGCTGTGAAACTTCGTCTCTTGGACCGCAGCCATGCCTTCCCATGAAGACGGTCATCTCCTTAATCTTGCTATGAAGTACATTACAGTTAAATTGAAGAAGCCTCGTGTGGTTCGGGAGACGTGTTGTTATACCGCCATAGCCTGTGAGCGCTGCAGTGGGGTGTGCCGCCCTGTGGTGGTACTGGGTGGCGCCCAAGCTGGAGCTCGGGACTGTGCAGCGCAACACAGGCCCTCGAAATTCCCCGTCCAATCTCGCGTGGTGCGCAGACCTCAACATGCCCAAAGTGGCACCAGCCAAGGCAGGTGTTGCACTTGACTGATATCACATTACGGAATATCCTGGTCTGATATACCGTGCAGATTGTAGGGGGAACTACGAGTTGTTGGCGGCGGCGTGTGGGTAGCGGTGCGGTTGTGTTTCGGTCTATTGTATTGTATTGTGCTGAGGTGTTTGTGCTGAGATGCTCAGGCGGACTGGGGTTTGCCGTGCGGCAGCTCTGTTAAAGCAGCAGGGGGCTACAAATGAAGTGGTCCACTGACGATGTGTCCGAAGGCCTGAGCAAACTCTTAGGTGACTCCACCCGTTGCAAGCATTGCACTTGACTGAGGTGGAGTTGTGGTGTAGTCGTCTCTGGTATACACAGCAGGTGTAAGTTTCTGGCCCAGCATTCGACTCGATGCGAGCCCTGAGCAGTAGAATACGTAGCAGATACAGCCCTATGGACGAACGTCTGAGATATGTCGCCGACCTAAACGGGGTTAGATCGCCGAAACAACCCCGTTTGGGGGCCCTGGTTGGGCCTAAGTGGGCTGGCGCCCTCTGGGCCTAGCGTCCACGTCAACCTATCCTAACCTAACCTAAACAATGAGGATATGGAATATGTGCACTGACTTAATTTTAATGTATTTTCGCGAATTATGAAGGTTAACACTATATTTCATCAAAATCAGATCATATTTAACATTTGGAGCCATATTTTTCCTGTCGACCAATCTTCACTATTTTTCAGATTTATGTTTGTACGGGTAAGACGCATATGCATTTAATCAGAATCTGATAACTTTTAATATGTCCGCCCACAAGAGTGGGAGGCGTGGCAGTAGGCTTATCCTGACCATATTTTAAATTTTCTGTTTTCTGCGAAAGTAGAGCATATACAAAATTTTGTTGAAATTGGACAACGTTTATTTTTTTTGTCCACAGCTTATATGGGGACGTTACACTGTGCGGCGTAATAATAGGAATCATAACTTACACTGCGCGGTATTGAAATCATACCATACAAATCGCCCCGATCTAATGTACATATAAACATTATGATTTCATTTGAAACATAAAGACGCGATTCTTGGGAGCATTTCTTTTTTCTCACACGTATTCATAAGACCAGTGCCAAATAGCACCATTGCATTAAACCACTCAAAGTACGCTAACGTATAAAAAATGTTATGTGAGCAACGAGAATGTATGTTTATATTCACACTTTCCATGCGTGTTTAAAAATTTGTAGTTAACATATCGATGGCTGAGTGGAAGATCGACCTATATCGGCAGCCAGTTCGAAAACATTCTACCTCAAAAAACTTTTCAAG
>NW_016163526.1:19578-29605 GCF_001687245.7 Rhagoletis zephyria | reverse complement strand
GTATGTATGTTTATATTTACACTTTCCATGCGTGTTTAAAAATTTGTAGTTAACATATCGATGGCTGANAGAATGTATGTTTATATTCACACTTTCCATGCGTGTTTAAAAATTTGTAGTTAACATATCGATGGCTGAGTGGAAGATCGACCTATATCGGCAGCCAGTTCGAAAACATTCTACCTCAAAAAACTTTTCAAGAACGCCCTATTTCAGAATTCGTTTCAAAAACGCTCTATCTCAGTTGCCGATTCAAAAACGCCCTATATCAGCATATTTTCAATACATTTTGAAGTGAGATAGGGCGTTTTTGAACCGAATTTTGAGATAGGGTGTTTCTCAATAAAATTCTGAAATAGGGCGTTCTTGAAAATTTTTTGAGATAGAGCGTTTTCGAACTGGCAGGCGAGATAGGTCGATCTTCCACTCAGCCATCGATATAAAGAAGCCTCAAACCCTCGTACTGAGTAAAATGTTATTATACGCTTATTTTCTTTCGAGGATCAACCGAACGGTAGTTTTATGTTTTAAATGTTATTTCTTCTTATTATCAACAAAAAAATGGAAACTGAAAAGATATGTTAACAAAAATTTTTCACTCAAATCCATTACAGTTGGAAAACATTGTTTAAGGAAATGACTGCTAATATCAGAACATTATTGGTTTGTTCTTGCATTGATCTATCACATATCCGGTAAAACGTTTCAGGAACTTAGGATACTCGCGCTTGTAAACGGCTCGCAAAGCGGAAGCAGGCGCCCAACCACCAGGATTGACTGCAATGAAGGAACAATTAAAAAATCGAAAATATGTGTTTGGAATTAGTAATTAAACACATTTTCGGCACTCACCAACAGAGCAATATGTGATTTTACAAGCTAATTCGTCGCGACTAAGATCATCATTTTTTGTTTTTCCAGGGGGTAAACGTGTCTGGCAGGCTAAAATTACGGTCAGAAAAATGCGAACGCATTTGCCATTTTTTGACTAGAATTTACAAAAGGAATTACCGAATTATTCAAAATGTACCTATCCATTTTTTTAAGAAATAAACTTTAAGATATCAGTCAGTCTCAAATATGTCTTTTTCACTTTTATGACTTCCGAGCTCAGCAAATACGAGTATCAAAAATTTTAATCTTATGAATTGATATGATCGCCGGATGAACAGAAATAAAATACAGTTATTTGAAATTGGTGCATCGGAATCTTTAAGATACTTTTTTTAATTGTAGACATCGTATGTACCTACATATCTACAAATATGTCTTATATTTGCATCATATGTTTTTCACTCCATAGAAGGCGTTTTATACATTATCGGCAGAAGTAATCGATAACGGGCAAACCAGGATATAAGGAAATTACACCATACGCTGTGGTATTAGCGTTATACAGTGTTACGACATTCAAATATGCTCAGCTTAGAAGTTTCTAGTAGTCTTCTTCACAAGAAACACGAAACCTGTACAAAAATTGGATAACCTAAAGACAGTGTTCTGAAGGTGGCTTATAATTTTTTTGCTAATAGTTCTGCGTTGCTTAATTTATAAGTGACCGTCTAATCGCCTTTCATAGCAGTTATTTGCTTTTTCCCCTAGTTCGATGGCTGGCATAAGAGCCTTTAAGTGGGGTTTTAATAGAAAAACTTCCGAATAAGACATCTACCAAATGTCATCGACGGACGCCAATATTGAATAAGCGAAAGCATGAATATAAAATTCTTCTGGAGGAAGGACATTTTAAATATAGTAGTTAGCTATGATTGTATTTGATTTATATCTCTATATATCGAGAAGAAACACTAGTGAAAATGATTTATTTTGTTACTGGGTAATAAGGTCAAAACTAACTTCCTGTTTAGAGTAATCCGTGGAGTTATTACAAACGACCCACATATCTACAGCGTCCTCATCAAGTCCATCTGTAATTTTACGCATATGTGACCAAAAAAGGGCATCTCGTTGACTGGCAGGCCATATACGTTTATGTGTTTGTAAGAAGACGAATGTGTCGGGCGAAATTTTTTCTAGAATGGTGCAGTCTTCAAGAGTGGCTACAAGTGTACGAAATAATTGTATTATAAATCCCAGAAATGTAAATAGTTTGAACAACTACTCCGCACTTACTCTCCCACTCATTGCGAAACTCGGGCATGAAGAAGTAATGGCACATTTCACGTGCTGTAACCCCATTAACGCTGTGATATGCTTTCAAGGGATCCATAACTAATCCATTTACTTCTTCTTCTCGCTTGTACATTTTTATTTCACCTTCATCAGCAAATATTTGCCAACCGTTACCACCCTCACCAACTCCTTCGCGAGCATATCGCAACTGTTCACTGCAAACACGATCGATCTAAAATGAAGCCACCAATTTTGAAATAATAATTGTGAAAAACTTAACTTGGTGCTTTACATTCTTTGTGAAATTACCTCCGGCCACAGTATGTGACTTCTGGCTAATCCGCCAGTGCCGAACTCTTCCAGGCTGGGAGTGTTTCCTTCAAGCTGGACTTGATGCGGTGCTTGCGCCACCGTCAAAGATTGCTGCGACTGCAACTTTAGCTTAGCGCGAAGTTGCATGTCTTCCTCGATTTTTTCCAGGCCAGTTTCAACGGCATCAAAGAACTCATCTTCGGGAAGCGTGGAATGTGGACCCTCCTAAAAAATAAAAGATCAATTCAAGAAGGTGCTTTTATAATTGAGACACGAATTTTTCACGCAAATACATATGTAAAGCAAATTGTATGTGAAATGAATACAATTTTGGCGAGGTACATATACCACTAAGAGGATTTCAAGCATACATGTGAAACATGTGTAAATATTAGATACATGAATGACTTCCAATTATATTTAAGTAATTCACAAGGTGTCGTATTATCTTATGTCCTAAAGTTTAAAGGAATCGAATTCATAAGAAAATGTTTTTGGCAATGAGAAATTTTATATGACTATTATGAANAAATTATATTTAAGTAATTCACAAGGTGTCGTATTATCTTATGTCCTAAAGTTTAAAGGAATCGAAATCATAAGAAAATGTTTTTGGCAATGAGAAATTTTATATGACTATTATGAATACATCCTTGTGAATACCTCTATTATTATTATTAATCCCAACGGTTGCCCTCCTTCCGTCATCCGAGCTAATTCCGCATGATGTACTGAAATTTGTTTTTTTTGCGCCGATTCACGAAAGGCAGGAGTTTGTTAAGTGTCGAGATCTAAAACTATTCAGCTACAGAACCAAATTCATCAGCTGATTATTATGTATGTATTTACTAGTCAAAAAGCGTACCCTTCGACGGGATTGAATAGAGACATTGACCCGAATACCACTATGCATCATGCTGTATGACACCTGTTTTTTTAGGCGGGAGAGGAAAAGTCTGAAATAAATTTTGATGCAACTAGCACCCTGCCATAACAGACAAGACAGTAATAGCTCGCAAATTTATTTTCGCGCGTTTTAGGACAGTAATGGGCAAATGTGGTTTTCTGTTTGAATGCAAAAATATCATGGCAGAGTGGTTTGGCACCATACAAAGTGCTATTTTTTGTCCCCCGTTTTTAAATTATTTTATCCAAAAACGATCCACTAACAAAACTGTTTTTTTATTATTGTAAGCCGTTTTGTTTTACTTTGCGAACGGTATTTCTTTGATATATTATACCTACTCTATACTATAAAAATATTTGTTCCCGCTCAGGTTATTCGATCACAGATTTACAAAAAAAAGTTTATGCATATTAAACCAAACCTACATATCCCTATGTTATTCGACACGCTGAATGCGAATCCGTCAGTTAGCCAGTTAGCCTCAATCACGTCAGGTTCGTTGTCACTTGAATGCCAAGTAGGGAAAAATTCGTTGAATAAACCCGAATATTCAATACAATTCATCTGAATTTGACCTTGGGATGGCCTTGGCATGACCTTGAGGAATCAAGGGCCCGATATTCGGATTCAGCGACAACAAAAACAAACGTTCTTATTTTTATTGAATATAAATTCTTTGTCCTATTTGACCCTCAAATGACCTCGAAGCTGACATTATGGAGGTTAACGGGCCTCGAACTCGGGTTCAGCGAGTCTAAAACCCCATATATATGAATTTTTAGGTTTATTAATGAATTTTCCTCTAACTGACCTTCAACTGACCACGAACTAAGCATAAACTTTTTTTTTGCAAACCTGTGTAATCAACATTGAAAAACATTTTGAACCATTAAACCAATGATGGGCAAAACGCTACTCGCGAGTAGCGTCTGCGTCGCAGCGCTTATACGTATACAGAAACGACGCAGCGAATTTCAATTCAGTCTGCTTTCAGTTTTCATGAGAGTGACACCACGCTTCGCCGTTGAATATTTTTATTCGTAATTTTAGCGCGTTGTTGCCACCTATATATGTAACAATGCCCAAAGTGGCTGCGTATGAGTGCCAATTACAGTTTTTGGTTTTAAAAAAAGCCAATAACGCCCAATGCTTGTTATGTGGTAATACGACTACTTGGAATCGTACTTTTAATATAAGGCGACATTATTTGTCATGGTAAAAAAGTCAAACTGCCGAACTGTGTAAACCAATTTAAAGTTTTTTGTAATGGGTTTTATGTATATATGTATGTACGATACGGCAATTTAATATATTTAGTATACTTTATTGAATACTGAGTTTAAGTTGAAGAGTTGAATACACAGTTTAGAAATTTTAAATTCGTGAATTTTGTTGTTGAATAAACTATCATTTTTTAAAACATTAGTTTAATGAAATTAAATTAAAAAACTTTTCATGCACGTACATATGTACTTATAAAAATTAATTTCATAATTCATTATTTGAAATTATTTCTTCATTATTTTATTATATTTTATTATTTTCGTTTCATGTTCATAATACAAATTAAATATAAATTTGTAAGAGCGTTTTCTAACACGCGCAAAAAACTACGCACTTTTGTACAATATAGAAAAGTGGCAACTGTTACTCAGCGCGATTCACGAATACCATGACAAAATGAGACTGTATTGGTGTGCCCATCTATGCATTAAACAATGAAAAAAATCTAAAAAAAAAGCTAAATATTTCCCGCATGCCACACAGTATTTTGGTGACAGGTAATAAGATCAACGGAAATAAGGTCAATTGACTTTATTTCCCACCCTGGTGCGAAATAAAGTCAATTGACATTATTACCTTTTTAAAAACGAAATAAAATCCATTGACATTATTTCCCTTTCAAACATTAAATTTGATCGCGCTCGCACCTCGCGTACCCCGCGCGACCGGCGCGCACACCACGTCACGCTACGTAGCGGGCCCCGGCCCCCCTTTCCCGTCTCCCGCCGTGCTGTAACACAGGCAGATTTATTTTTTGTATACGGTGAAATAAAATTTTTATATATTTTAAACATCGAGGGCTTATACTCAATAAAATACCCTCTATCTGCACACTTTTCACAAAGATGAGATTCTGATATAAAAATCCACCTTAGCTTTAACTGTCATCAGTGATATTAATGTTACCTTATATAACGACAGGTAATAAGTCCCAGATGGTTTCTAAAATCACAAATTAGTTTTTGTGCAAATTGCAGATAGAGGGTATTCATGAATTCAAGCCCTCGATGTTTCACCTTATTATATTTGTAAGTTATTGGAAGCAGGGATGCCAACTTGGCTCAAACCGCGCCATTTGTCCCTATTTTACTTCAAATGGCACTTAATTTTTCAATTTGGCACAAAGTGCCGAAATGGGACTTTAAAAAAAAAATAACATTTCAATACATTTTTGTGAAATCCTTTGCGTGCACTTCTTTTTCTCAACTAAAATTTTCTAATTTATAAAGGCTATTCAACTGGTTTATCTTATTTTATCATTGCACTTTTGTTTGAAAAATGTAGCTTTATTTTATTGTTAAATGTGAATGATTAAAAGGAATGACACCTTTTTTGGCACTTTTATTTTTCTATTTGGCACATTTTGGCACTTTTTTATCCTCAATATGGCACCTCATAACTAAGGATAGTAGGCAGCCCTGATTGGAAGATTTCTGCTGTGCTTTGGGGCAACAACTTGTCTGCAGTAGAAAAGCATATAATTTGTGTTTCAAAAGTGTGTGAAAACCAATCAATTAACTTATATGATCTCGGTTCCGATATTAAATAATCAATAATGGGGGTATAAACACACATTTGGCATTTTGGCACATTGGCTCGTTGAATGTGCCATCTAATAAATAGTGTCGTCATTCTCCTTAGCTGGTTTTAAAAGATGTCGTCACAAATTGCTGGCGGAGACATGAATACAGTGTAAGAAAATTCTTTTTCTATAATTGTTTCCTTATAGAAAAGTTGGTTTTTTTTCCACCTTAGACATTCCGAATTCGTTCAAAATATGCTAATTTAAAACACAGAATTCTTTCAGTGTTCCTCCGGGGTTTTTGGACATGGACTGTTTCTTCAATTTAATAGTGTTCGCTTTATTTTTGTGGAAACGAAACATGTTTTGCAAGTTATGGATCATTTCTACACTCTTTCTTCAAATATTTCTCGTATTCCAGCTGTGCGCAAGCCTTTCGTTTTTCGCATCGTGTTTTTACATATTCGTAATTTTTTTAATAAAATCAATTGGTGGTAGTTCATGATTGTGTGTGGATTAATATCACAACACTGAGGATTTGGCAATAACCTTTTTCATCTATTAAAAAACAATACTTACGGGGCAATGTTTATTGTAAGAACAACATTTTTTTCTATGAATCGACATATTTTAAGCATTGTTGACGTTATTTCCATTTGGTGGGAAATAAAGTCAATTGACCTCATTTCCATTGACCTTACTACCTGTCACCAGTATTTTATGTAAAAAACCCTAAAAATAAAATAATTACCAATGTCTGTTTATTGCTTGAAGAGTTTCAATGATTTCCATGTTTTTATATTTTCGTAAAATAGGACACGGCGATTCTGGCAACTGTCAACTCACCACAGTCTTTCGAAAGCTCTTGAAAGCTCTTTACTGCCTTTCGAAAGTCTAATTGAAAGAACTGCTAAGATGGGGGTATATGCTGATTACCTTTTAGCAAAAAGTTTATTACAAATTAAATTAAATAAAAAATACATATCTATATTTTTTGTTTTAAAACGATAAAATTTAAAAATATGTAAAATGAAAATAAAGCGAAAATAAATAAACATATTTTTAAAAATTAAAATTAACTTAAAAAATATACATATATTTTTTTCCTTTCATAATATTATTTTTAATAATCAGAAAAGGAGAAAAATTTAATCAAAAAAGAAGAAAGTAGTTTCTAGATATTAAATAAAATAAAAACAGTATTTTTTAACAAAATCTTAAAATTGAAAGAAAACCAAATTGAAAAAAGCTAAAAAAATAAAATATGATCCTAAAAATGAAATCAAATAAAGGAACATATTTTACAACACTATTATCAACTTATAATGTTGTATGTCCAGACACCATTTATAGCAATTGTATGTCCAGACACCATTTATGGCAAAGTTTCTATACAACCTAGTCTAGATATCAAATTCGTCGGTAAGTACTCTCTCGATCTGAAGAGTTATATCTTTAAGAGCACTCCGAGCGCTAGCGTTATTTACATCCTCTTCACCATAAACTCCTCATATGCTCGGATCACTCATGAATTTGCATGTGGCGTATTTGTAAAAGAGTTTTTATTTTTATCGCTCCGAGTTTTAAAAGGGATGTAAAAAATATTTATCACACATTTTTAACACACAAAACTTGGAACAACAAAACCGCAAAGCTTTTTACGCCAAACTTTAAATTCAGAAAATGAAAATAGAGAAAAGACCGAATCTAGAAAAATCAATGACAAACAACCAAGCAAGAAACAAAAAAGGTGTTTCACCGTCTCATCCTCTTCAAGGCATGTAAGTTTATCAAAGTTAAGGTCTGATTATGCATACTTCGCATAACTTCGCACAACCATTTGTACCAGTACAATAGTTATGTACCTTGAGAAAATGTTAAGCAAAATGTAAACTCAACAGATCGCTAAGTTTTTCAAAGTGCTGCTAATTTCTGGGTAATGGAATGCATACAAAATACATACAAAGTACATAGGAAATTACAGTTTTAAGATTCTGCGAAGTTGTGTGAAGTATGCATAATCAAACCATTAGGTGTTNCAAATACATACAAAGTACATAGGAAATTACAGTTTGAAGATTCTGCGAAGTTGTGTGAAGTATGCATAATCAAACCATTAGGTGTTTGTGCCACCTGAAGTGACCAGTCAGCAGTTCTAGAAGTTTTATGCAGTCCCATCTGCTCAATGAGAGCAAAAAGCTAGATAGAACTTCTGAGATTGAAGTCAGCATGACTTTTGCCCACCAGTCATTTCTGAGCGAAGCATTCACCAAGTTTCTGATGGTGCCTTCGATGGTCGATGGTAACTGGTTGCATATCGAGGAATGCCTGGTCTAATCCAACTGTGGCCAAATGGTCAGATGTCGTATTACCGGGTACTCCCAGGTGACCTGGTACTAGGGCTGCCAGATTTTGATACGGAGAAAGGAGTACATTTATATTTTCGATAGGAAAAAAGCAGTACATGACATAAAAAAGGAGTACAATTTTTTTTTAATTTTTAGTGCAATTTATTGTTACAAATTACCATTAATTAGGTATAAACTAACATAGATATCTTAGAAATCTTGTGAAAAATAAATAACTATATGGGTTGGCTTTCCAATAGGGACGATTGTTAAAGAGATGGTGATCGAAGAGGGAGTGGACGTGGCACCTTTTCCGACCTTTTTGCAGAGGGCATGAACCGCCATTGACAAAAATGTTACTCCCGACCACCTAGGGCCCCTACGGGACCCCTTAGAAAAATTGCCAAAAGTCACAATAAAGTTCACTTGCGTCCACAGTATTTTTGCGTAGAATTCGGTTCTCAATGACCGCCCTTATAGGAAAGCTTCCCCAACTAAAACACTAAAGACTACAAAAGAATTCCAGACTCTTCCTGAATGCATGACCATTTTTTTAATTTAAGCCTTATGATTAATTTAATATTTTTCTGATTATTATACCCGAGCGCCCTGCCCCTAAGGCTATGCTTACACCTTTTCACTATCACACTTAACTGTGCTTACTAAGTAGTGTTTGCCACAATATGAATGGCAAAGTACAGCGCGCAAAATAATAACCAGGGAACGGATTTGTAGGACCTAAAAACCAATAAAAAGGCAAAATAAAATAACGAAATAGGCTGGAAAAGGCAAAATAAAATAGCGAAAAAGGCAGGAAAAGGCACTAGGTGTTGCAAAAAAGGCAAAACAAAATAGCGAAAAAGGCTGGAAAAGGCACTAGGTATTGCAAAAAAAGCAAAATAAGGCACTAAAAAAAGACAGAAAATACGAAGAACAATCAAAAAATACATTTATTTTAGAAATGTTTATATTACAAGTAAAAAGAGAAAAACTATGAACTAGTTTCATTACATGAAAAATTTGTACTTTGAATCTTTAACTATTTTATCCTTTCGAGTTTCTAACTCATAAAACTTTAATCTGTATAGTTGTGGTAACATTGAACCACAAGATGCATTTTGAAGTTTTCTGGCAGCATTTTCATTCGATTTTCGCGACGAAAAGCCTTGAATATACTAAATGTGTGCTCGACGTAAGTTGATACAAGCGGCGCCCAATTTAAATATGGAACGTTTGAAACGTTCATATTATCAGGAATAAGGGCGTTTTCCTCGCCCTTTATAATTTTATCCACACCCCTTATTGTCTCCAAGCCTTCGTTAGCTGAGAAAACGGCTTTGAGTTTTTCCAAAGCCCATTTCGCAAGAGGTCTCTGCGCTTCTATAAGCCACATGGGCATGTGTATATTTTTNCAGGGAACGGATTTGTAGGACCTAAAAACCAATAAAAAGGCAAAATAAAATAACGAAATAGGCTGGAAAAGGCAAAATAAAATAGCGAAAAAGGCAGGAAAAGGCACTAGGT
>NW_016163526.1:0-16289 GCF_001687245.7 Rhagoletis zephyria | reverse complement strand
GGAGTTAATGGCTGCTGTTCTGGGTCTACGGCTGGCGAAATTTATAAGCGAGGAACTTTCTGTTCAGGTAAGCCGTAGACTTTTTTGGACGGACCCAATAAATGTGATTTACTGGGTGCGCTCAGATGCCCGAAAATTCCACCAATTCGTTGCGCTACGTATTGGAGAGATTCTAGAGAGTTCCAGCGCTAAAGAGTGGAGGTGGTTACCATCTTGCGAAAACGTTGCCGATGAAGGCACGAAATGGAACGAGGATCGTAAATTTGACGACAACACACGCTGGTTTCAAGGGCCAAAATTCCTAGCTGAGCCCGAATCTTACTGGCCCGAAACAGAGCTGGTAGTCACTAACTCAAATGTGACCGCAGAGCTGCATCACATAAGCACGGCAGATGCTGTGGCATCAGCGCTGTCAGTAATTTCCCCAGAGGTGCAGAGGTTTAGCACCTGGGAAAGGTTGCGTTGCACACAGCAATTTGTCTTGCGTTTTCAGCGCCTGGCTCTGAAGGTCACTCCTCAATCGCTACTAAAACTGTTCGAATTGCGCGATTTGGAGGCAGCAGAGCTCGTTATTATAGCCGTGTGCCAGGAAGATGCGTTTAGCGGCGAGATAAAGAGCCTTAAGAATGGTCAAGGAATTCAGCGGTAGTCTAGCATCTTTAAATGGTCGCCTTATCTTGACGATATTGGGCTTCTTCGTGTAAAAGGAAGAATTGATTTCGCAAATGGTGTGGCCGTCAGTGTGAAGCGGCCCTTAATACTTCCGAAGAATCACCCAGTAACGCGATTAATAATTGACTTTTATCATAGAAAATTTCACCATCATCATAACGAGATTATCGTCAATGAGATGCGCCAGCGATTCTGCGTAGCTGCTTTGGGGACATTGGTAAGAGATTGCGCCAAAAGTTGCCAGACGTGTCGCAATCGAAAGGCTAAGCCGCAACCTCCTTTAATGGGAAATCTGCCTTCGGAACGGCTATCACCATTTACACGGCCATTCACGTTCACGGGGGTAGACAATATTGGCCCCATTGATGTTACTGTTGGACGGCGCCGAGAAAAGCGCTGGGGCGCATTGTTCACGTGCCTGACCACTCGTGCAGTTCACATGGAGATCGCGTCATCGTTGTCGACGGAATCATTCCTATTGGTGCTGAAGCAATTCGTGTGCCGAAGAGGAGTACCGAAGCGCATTGTGTCAGACAATGGCACTAATTTTAGCGGCGTTAGCCGAGCGCTTATCGTCGAGATAGAAAAGGTGTCGTGCGATGACCTAGAGACGAAGCATCCCCATATCGAGTGGTCCTTCATTCCACCATAGGCTCCCCACATGGGTGGGGCATGGGAACGAGTGATACGGTCAACTAAATCTATTTTAATGGATATTACGCACGAAGCTAGCCTGCGCGAGGCAGTTTTGAGAGCTACTCTGGCCGACATCGAAAATATTCTCAATTCGAGACCTCTGACGTACGTCCCTTTGGAAACTTTAGACGACGACGCACTTACGCCCGACCACTTCCTGCTAGGAAACTCAAGCGGAATTCGAGAATCTGGATGCGATGACAGCGGTTCAGCTCTTCGTCGATGCTTTCGAATTTCAAATCAGCTAGCTAACCAATTCTGGAAGCGTTGGATCAGAGAGTACCTTCCATGCCTTACTAGACGCTCGAAGTGGTTCCAACCACCGATTCGACCAATTGAAATAAACGACGTCGTGGTCAACGTTGACGATAATGCGAAGAGGAACTCATGGCCGAAAGGAATAGTAATAGACCTCCATCGTGGGAAGGACGGAGATGCTCGCAGCGCTGTGGTGAGGTCTGTAAACGGTCCGAGCACTCAACCTGTCGTTAAGCTGGCAA
Organism: Rhagoletis zephyria; assembly: GCF_001687245.7. Taxonomy (NCBI): domain Eukaryota; kingdom Metazoa; phylum Arthropoda; class Insecta; order Diptera; family Tephritidae; genus Rhagoletis; species Rhagoletis zephyria. The sequence continues at coordinate 14,421 of NW_016163526.1, read as the reverse complement.
AGCTGGATACCACGAGCCAAATCTGAGTTGGTGAATTACATACGAGGAGACGTAGGAAATTTACGAAGGAGGGCATGTTGCGAAAGGTTGCAATGGCAACCCATCGCAATTTGTGTTTCTCTCGTTCGTATCACTTTGACTAATTGCAAGTGTCAAATTCAATGCAATTTCTCGTTCACTATTTTTCTGGTTGTTCAAGAGCGCATAGGCGCCGCAAGTAAAACAAAATGTAAGTTTTCTGTAACTACTTTGTACTTATTGAATACAAATNAAAATGTAAGTTTTCTGTACCTACTTTGTACTTATTGAATATATATAATTATAAACTTTGTAATAATTAAATTCAATAAAGGTTTCAGCTCGTTGAAAAGGAGACTAGAATATTAATTCCATTGCGGGCCGCCAATTGCCGGGGCAACAACACTTTTCCAAGAAAAAGTAGAAGAGAAAACTGGCGATGCATCCAGTTTTTTCAAAAGACCTTTGACGAATAATTTTTAATAGTTACATAATTCTTACCTAATTAAAGATTAACTTTTACCGCACGAATAGTCGATTCTCTTTATAGCTAGATGTTGAACATTTCCGCTGGAAATACCTATTGAAGGATCTTAGTCTTTGACTTTAAATTACAAAAGAATTGGCACGTACGGGGACAGTTTTAGGGTTGGTTGTTAATGTCTGATTAGCACAAATCGGAGGTAGAAGCTCCGGTTAAATACAACGGCTGCTTTATCGATCACATGTTTTATGCATGATGTCGAAAACGTCGATAATGATGTTTAACCGGAAAGTAGTGATAACCGGACATTGAACAACCGGCCATTAAAGTAGCATCTCCAAAAAATTGGCTACAATTTGTCATTTTGTTTGCCACGTATACGTTTCACCGGTGTTATTGCACAATATTCGCATTCGCAAAAGCTCCGCATTAATTATTGCGAATGCGAATGTTAAAATTAATGCGGAAGCTCCGTGGTTGCGAATGCGAATGCGAATATTCCCAACAACCCTGGTATGTAGGTACGTACATACGAGCACCAATCAATTTCATTTAAAGAAATGACGTGCCGTCCATTTCCTCTGAAGCGTACATAGTGCATAGGGCGACATCTACCTCAACTAGGGTTGCCAGATTTTCTATGCACGAAATCAGTACGTTAGACTTTTTCAAGTTAAAAAAATCAGTACTTTTCAGTACATTTTCGTTCAAATCAAAATNATAGTGCATAGGGCGACATCTACCTCAACTAGGGTTGCCAGATTTTCTATGCACGAAATCAGTACGTTAGACTTTTACAAGTTAAAAAAATCAGTACTTTTCAGTACATTTTCGTTCAAATCAAAATTATGAATGTAACAGATAATACTTTAAATCGCCAGAGTACTTGTTTTTAACAATATTTTGAAATATAGATAAAATGTAGTTCATAAAAAAATAAAAGTGTTATTCATTTTAACATGATTGTACACATCATTATACACAGAAGACAGTATATTATTTTACATTTATGACATTTTTGAATAGCAATAATGAGATCATTTCCATATTCATTGTCTAAATAGTCAAATAATTCTATACATTTCATTTTAAAATTACTTTTAATATGAAGTTCTCTCTCTCTCTCAGTTGCTTCGTTGGCGTGTGGTATTGACAAAAATACAAAATTACATATTTTTTCAAATTGTGGAAGAGTACCACTATTTAAGGACTTCATCTATAATTCTACATGGCTTAAATTAATTTTTTCAACTACGCAAAAACTTTGAAAGACTAAGAATTCGCTAAAAAGAGTATCTAAAACTTTTATGTATGCAAAACTCTTTCACAATGTCAGTAAATTGTGAAAAAATAGTTGTAAGTTATAGGCAAAAGCCATTCGAATATTCAAATTTGTTGTTATTAAACTGAAAGTTATTTTCGAGATAACTAGCAACACTCGACAAAAAACATCAGCCTTCTTTTTAAATAATTTAAGCTCCACCATATTATCGCAACTGGTACGTAACGACCTGGCGATATGCCCATAAAACGATTGAACTTTTGGTTGTATTAATTTCTTGGGCATATGAAACATTATCTGTAATATGTCAACTATAATTAAATTATTTTCTTCTTACTTTTTAACTTTTTACATTACAACGTTATGTAAAAACCTTAAGAAAATCCTAAAGTAGTTGGGGTATGCACAACGGTGTCGTAGGTGTCGTATTGTTGCATGTCGTAAACTTTAAACACCTAAAGAATAAATTAAGAGGGTTCACAAAGTACCACCAAAGTGATTTTATGAATTTTCGCAGTGTTAATTTTGAAAAATCAGGAAATTAGCCTACTGATTGAAGAAATTAATAAAATCAGTACAAGAGTTGAAAAATCAGCACCGTACTGGTAAAATCAGTATGTCTGGCAACCGTACTCTCAACCGCCGAGGTTGATGTCTAGATTTTTTATAGGAACTTTGCAAAACAAAGGATTTATAGCTGTCTGGACACACAACATTGCAATTAACTGGACACACAGCATTGCAAGTGTCTGGACTACGGTTGCCAGACGTACTGATTATATCAGTACAGTACTGATTTTTCAACTTTCGTACTGATTTTATTCATTCGTTCAATCAGTACGCTAATGTCCTGATTTTTTTAAATTTGTACTGATTTGTACTGATTTTTCAATACTTTACGATTTGCTTAAGATTTTTACATTACGTTGGAACTTTCTTAAAATTTACTGTAAAAAGGAGGAAGAAAATAATTTAATTATAGTTGACACGTTTTAGGTAGTGTTTGAAAAAAGAAATTAATAAAAAAAAGAGCAATCGTTTTATGGGCATATTGCGGATAATTACCTACCAGTTGCGATAGTATTATTAGAGTCCGACCGATTAATCGGCATCGACATCGGCTAGTATCGGCGCAAAATTGAGCATCAGCATCGGCATCGGCCTTTTTTCGCCGATTCTTTGGAATTTCTTTTCAAATGTTCAGGGGAAGCGACAGACANCGTTTTAGGTAATGTTTGAAAAAAGAAATTAATAAAAAAAAGAGCAATCGTTTTATGGGCATATTGCGGATAATTACCTACCAGTTGCGATAGTATTATTAGAGTCCGACCGATTAATCGGCATCGACATCGGCTAGTATCGGCGCAAAATTGAGCATCAGCATCGGCATCGGCCTTTTTTCGCCGATTCTTTGGAATTTCTTTTCAAATGTTCAGGGGAAGCACCAGCCAACATTAAAAAACATTTGCAGACAGCTCACAAAAATGATTTATTTTTTTCGTTGAAGGTGTTTCACGTTTTTTCCATACAAAAGTATGTGCGACAATTTTCTTTTATATGGAGAACAAAAATTGCCAAAAATTAACGGGATTTTATAGCAGCTTGAAACTTGCACTTCATTATACTATAATGAAATGGTCTACAAAACTGCATACCAAAATTCNACAACATTAAAAAACATTTGCAGACAGCTCACAAAATTGATTTATTTTTTTCGTTGAAGGTGTTTCACGTTTTTTCCATACAAAAGTATGTGCGACAATTTTCTTTTATATGGAGAACAAAAATTGCCAAAAATTAACGGGATTTTATAGCAGCTTGAAACTTGCACTTCATTATACTATAATGAAATGGTCTACAAAACTGCATACCAAAATTCTGATTAAAAAGTTTGAAATTTTGGTGAAAAGAAACAGAATTTTTCTAATTTTTGTACAAAGTTTGAAATCTGAATTCATATGGTGCTTGTTGTATACCAGCTAGACTTTTATGAAAAAAAAAAAAATAATAAACATTAACAAAATCGGTCAAAATATCGCAATTCTCTTATTTTGTGGACCACTATATGTATGTACATACATACCTATGTAAGTTCTTATGCATTGAGTGCAAAAGAGTGTATTTTAGTACAAAACGAAACGAAATTTTATGTTCCTAAATATTTTTTGCTTACCACCATAAAAAAGTTGTTTATGTAATGTACATAAATGTGATATATGTACATATATTTTTACACATACATATATATGTATGTACATTAGGGTGGTCCAAAAATTTATAGGAGAAAAGTAAAATCGAAAATTTAATGCTCTCACCCCCTAGGATTGTTCTATACCGAAAAAAAGTATACCCCTATTTTTTTATTTTAAAATCAAAATATATTTAGAGGTCGCTCAAAGCGCTCAAAGTTTGCAATGTATTTTGTATGGGGAAAAAATACTTTTCGTAAAAATAGCATAGGATCCATGAAAATCAAAATTTTTCATTCTGTAAACTCTGCTTCTCTTCAGAGGACTTCAGAGAACACGGCCCAATTGTTTATTTAAACATTTTTTAATTTTAACTATTTTTCTTTTTATACCCGAGCGCACTTGTGCACAAGGGTATTATAACTTTGTTCACATAACGGTTGTTTGTAACAGGCAAAACTAATCGAGATAGATATTGACAAATGTATACATAAATGATCAGAATGAAAAGAGAAATCGATTAAGCGGTGACTGTCTGTCCGTCCGTCCGTCCGTCCGTCTGTGCACACGATAACTCGAGTAAANGTATTTTGATTTTAAAATAAAAAAAAAACAGGGGTATACTTTTTTACGGTATAGAACAATCCTAGGGGGTGAGAGCATTAAATTTCCGACTTTACTTTTTTTTGGACCACCCTAATGTACATACATGTGTATGTAATGTTGCATATCAAGCCAATTACAGTAAAACCCGCTTAAGTACCTCACGAAAAATGTCAGCTTTTTGAGGTACTTAGGCGGGTTGGGTACTTAAAAGNAAATTTTTTATGGAATCGGCATCGGCCAATGATATTATAAAGGTATTTCGTATTATATGTTAATGAGTATACTCAAATAAAAATGAATTACATTTTTATTTCTTATAAACAACATGTTATTTATATTCCAAGATATTAAGAAAAACAAATACTCTGGCATTTTAAAGTATTATCTGCTACTTACATTCATAATTCTGCTTGGAATAAAAGTGTACTGAAAAGTACTGATTTTTACAGAATGAAATAGTCTAATGTACTGTTTTCGTGCCAAAAAAATCTGGCAACCCTAGTCTGGACACAAAACATTGCAAGTTGATAAAAGCGTTGTAAAAAAACCATCGATAGTGACAGAAAAAAACATAGATAGTGGGGGAAATTGGAAAACATCGATACTATCGATAGTGCCATCGATTGTTTTCCAACTCTAACTTGCATTGAAAAGAGAACAGAAGACTATGCAAGCAAAATGTTGTTTGCTCACGTTTAGTATATACATACATACATATGTACATGCATACATGTAGCTGCTATTAACTTAATTTAAAGAAATGGCGCGTCGTCCATTTCCGCTGTAGCGTATGTTGTGCATATTTTTAGGCGCAATATTTAACTTCTTCTGGCGGGGCGACATCTAAAACGAGATTGATGTCTAGACTTTGCCATAAATAGCTTTGGTATATTTATAGTATAAATGGTAGTCTCGACATACAACATTGCAAGTTGATAAAAGCGTTGTAAAAAAATAAAATAAAATAAAAATGAAGGTCTTGGATATTGCATCTAGTCGTAATTTAAAGTATTTGCGTTAGTTTGTTTAACAAAAAATAGCCAAAGCGCAAATTGGAGCAAAATGATATTAAAAGAATGAAAGCATTTCAAAGCTTAAAAGTAAGCGGCAGTGTATAATAATATAATATTTTGTATACAGATTTCGGGAATGCACTTTTGCAGCCCATTCAAAAATGCAAGCTGTAAGTGACTGCAAAATATCGTTGATTTTTGGAATTTTTTTTCTTATTTTGCTACGCATTTTATTTAATGAAAATTTTGTCGAGCATACTTTGTATGGAAGAAAATGCAAACAAAACTGCAATACTTATTTTTTTTCTAAAAAGGGTAATTATGGAGTAAACTTCTGCGCAATTCCATTTAAACGGCCTAACAAGACATCCGATCCCCGCGCAAATACTTTCCCTCCTTTACTCTCATCGTTCGGGTCAAGTGTGAGTAAGCATAAACCACTTTCTGCAAGCGTAAGTAAACTACCGATCAATAGCAAGACGCGTAGAGTATTTACTTTGCCTTCCGCAACTACTGCGAGTAAAAGGTATTTGCAAGTAGAGTACTCTACTGGTAGTTGTTGTGTATTTTTCGAAGAAAACATACATTTGTGGTATCTGAATAAAACGAAGGACAGGAATGTAGTGGAACGATGAAGAGAGCGACGAGCAAAACGTACTTTCAACTAAAATGCTGATATACATACCTAAGTACTTATGTATGTATGTGCCAGGGATGCCAACTCATTTTATCTTTCTCCTCGTTGGCCACCGCGAAATTCCCCGATTTTCGGTGAAATTACCCGCAATGGCACGATTCGCTTAAAAAACTGAAATTTTTTGGTTCAATTGCTTGAATTTATTAACGAATGTAAAAACAATATTTAAATGTTAAATTTTTTCACTAATTTTTTATAAAAATTGTATAGCATACGCCATATAAGTTAAAGTTTAAAACTTTGGGAAAAACTCACAAAAATTTAACAAATTAAAGAAGTTTCCAACTTTTCACTCTTAATCTTTAGAGCCAATTTAATTTCAGTATAATAATGAACACGTTTAAAGGGCAAAATATTACCGTTGATTTTTAATATTTTTTTGCTGTTGCCTTTCGCACTTTCTTCCAATCGGCTCACTTTAATTAATAATTGCATTATTTAATATATATATATAGATATACATATATATGAATATAATTAAAATTAAAAAAACTCAAACCTGAAGCAAATAGTTCATTTAAATTTCGAACTAGTTTTAATTCAATGGCCTACTGAATTGAACTAACTAGTTCGTAGACTTCCTAACTGTGCTGACTAGGCGAATTAAATTCGCGTTGATTGCTGACATTAATGTTTTTATAGTGTTGCTAATGCGTAATTGGAAAAGTTGCAATTGTGACTAAAAAATAAAATTTTACTAAAAAGTATTCAGCACTCTAGGTAAGGTATGTATTTAATGACTTAAAAGTAAATAATCACCATTCCCCGATTCCCCACAATGAGACAAATTCCCCGCAAATCGGGGAATTCCCCGCAAGTTGTCATGGCTGGTATGTGCATAGATACGTATGTGCATAGATATATATGTGCATAGAAATATATGTGCATAGATATATATGTGCATAGATACATATGGGCATAGATACGTATATGTATAGATACATATATAAGTGTCCGCATATATTTTTTTCTCGTCACTTGCTCTGTCGCTTCACTGCAGCAAAACCAAGTTGTGGGGAAAACCCTAACGAAATGCGTACAATTGAAACCATGGGTTTGAAGATTGCGCAAATTGATGTGAAAATTTCAATTTCATATCAAATATATTTATGTATGCATGTACTACATATGTAAAAATGTAGTTTCGATTTAAAAAAATCGGATAAAGTTTTTCTTTCGCATTCATACACCTCTAACTTTAGTATTTACGTATTTAAAAAAACTTAATGAAATTCAAAAACTATCTCTTGCATTTGGTTTTACTCAATACCGATTTGAGCTGTCGCACAGTGTTATCAAAAAAAAGCTATCAATTGGTAGGTTCAGAAGGCGCAGCAGTTGAGCGCAACCGTTGCTAAAAAAAATCAGTGATCGTTATGTGTCTTCTGAACGACTTGATATATTAGCTGTCAAATTCAACTCTCAAAGGTGCACACCAACATGTAGTCTCAAATATGTAATCAGAAGAATATTACGATCATTTTCATCATATTCAGTTGATCAGAAGTAGGCAACAACGCGTTCAGAAGGTGCAATCGCACCAGTTACTGAGCTGTTGCGCCTTCTGAACCTGCCCAATGAAAATTCGTTTCTCTTGAAATCAAGTACATTACATAAGTACAATACATACATATTCCGAAATTTTTTTTATTTGTAAAGGCTCTCAAGAAAAACTAAAAATTCATATAAAATTACGCACAATAAATAGAAAATAAATTTGCTTATATAAAAAATATCTTAAATCAGTATGCAGCTCTTAAGAAAAAAATGCTCGTACATTTCGTCGCTACCATGTCCAACTATCGAATGTGAAAATCGGCACTTTTCAAAATTTTGATTTGCCACTAATAATTTTATTTCGTATAGCAGCATTGCTTAAGTTGTTTTTGACAACTTATTTGTTAGTTAATGACTGCAATTAGTTTTATAGAAAATTAGAAACGAGAAATAATACTTTCATAAAAATTTAAGTACATACATAGATTTAAAAAGCTGCTTAAATTCAAAAGTTTTATGAAAATGTCACATTAAACAACTATCTAACTCTACGTTATTTTTTATAAATACGGCCGTAAACATTTCCTTACATCCTCAATTTCCATATTCTATTTTTACTCTTTCAATTTCGGTGACCATGGCTCTAAGGATTGCAAATACCTCAGCCTGGAAGATCGAAACATATTCTAACTTCGAAGAAGAGCCCAGTTCCTGACCCACAGTCAGTTTTGGAGCCATCAGTAAAGATTCGACAATATGTGAGTCCAGGCTGAGTGCTGGAATTAAAACGGCATTCAGCCTCAAGGAACTAAACGTTATAGAATCTCTTCAACAAAGGTATCCTGTAGCAGGGATGAAAATGGAAATTTCAGATTGTGCCTAATATTTTAAAATAAATGCACCTAAATGAGACAGCCTGTACCTAAAAAAAGTTACATCATTCGTATGTAGTTTTTTAATAATATTTTTTTAAATATGAATACAAAAGGTGGAAGTACTTTTAACTTGACTAGCCTTTTTAACTGAGCTTATATCTACATCCAGAGTATAGTCTAATGGGAATCGGAGAAGCTTTGTTTTTGCCTAATTTTGACTACTGAAAAAAACTGTCGAAATAGACCAAAAACATACTTTGCGAAGTTTACTTTTTTCCAGCTTTTTATAAAACAACAGGAAAAGTCTGCTAATTTATTCGATTCCCTATAATAGCTGCAGCAAGTCTAGAGAGCATAATGGGAATTGCCGCAAGTATATTCGAAAGCAGTTCAAATATATTCCAGAAATCAAATAGCGAATATGGGTCAAATAGCTATTGCCTCAATATGAGGTCCTTAACTACAGAAAATATGAAATTTTAATAAATCCTAGACCCAGGACTGNATAATAGCTGCAGCAAGTCTAGAGAGCATAATGGGAATTGCCGCAAGTATATTCGAAAGCAGTTTAAATATATTCCAGAAATCAAATAGCGAATATGGGTCAAATAGCTATTGCCTCAATATGAGGTCCTTAACTACAGAAAATATGAAATTTTAATAAATCCTAGACCCAGGACTGTATGGGCGAATAAAATTAATAGAAACGTTAAAAATGTTATCATATGCGGGGAGCTTTAGCTTTTATGGTTTCAATCGATTAAAAAATGCATTCCAACAATTACAAAGATAGAACGTTTGTAGATTTCACACCGTCATTCGAGAGGGGACTACATCGGTCTAGGGCGCAATGACGCTTTATGGAAGAAATTAATTCCAATATAAACAAGTAAGAAAGTCTAAGTTCGGGCGGAGCCGAACATTAAATACCCGGCGCAGGTACCGCTACATGGTAAGCCGGTGTGTGTCAGTTTTGAGTAAATTAGCGTCCTTAAATTTCGAAATATTGAAGTTTCAAGCATTTCTGAAATTTGCCGTTATATGAAAAGTGGTCGTAATTTGAATCTGATTCCAATAATTTTCAACGTTTTGCTTCTATGTGGCAAGCACAATAATCATACCGAGTTTGGTACAAATTGGTAGAACGGTTACCGAGATACATATATGTGATCATAAGTGGGCGGTGCTATGCCCATTTTCCAAAATTTTGTCATAAACGTATTTCTTGGCAAAGAATTGTTGCAAGCATAAATTTTGAGTAAATTAGCTTTAATATTTGTTGATTTATCGAAGAATTCGTATTTCTCCAAATTACCGTTATATGGGAGGTAGGCGTGGTTATTGTCCGATTTTAAAAATTTTCAGCCATTTAGTATGCTGTACTAAGGCCAACAACTGTGCCAAGTTTGGAAGAAATTGGTGCAGCGGTTACCAAGATATACACATGTAACCATAAGTGGGCGTGGCTACGCCCATTTGCCAAAATTTTATAATATTCTTATTTTTCGTCTAAAACTCATTGTAAATATCAATTTTGAGTGAATTATCTTCAGTAGTTACTAAAATATCGCAGTTTTCGTATTTCTTAAAATTACCGTTATATGGGAGGTAGGCGTGGTTATTATCCGATTTCGCCCATTTTCAATACCATCCGTCCCACGCCCAAAAGAAGTTCACGTACCAAGTTTCGTTAAGATATCTCAATTTTTACTCGAGTTATCGTGTGCACAGACGGACGGACGGACGGACGGACAGACAGTCACCGCTTAATCGATTTCTCTTTTCATTCTGATCATTTATGTATACATTTGTCTATATCTATCTCGATTCGTTTTGCCTGTTACAAACAACCGTGATGTGAACAAAGTTATAATACCCTTGTGCACAAGTGCGCTCGGGTATAAAAATATAACAAGAATTACGAATTTTAGGATAGCTAAGTAGTGTTAATTCTTCGTTGTAGCTGTTCTAAATGTAATGAAAAATGTTTAAGAGAATACATAATATGATTTTTTTTTAATTTCTTCCTCTTGACCACTTTTTCCCATGCCGACAAGTAAATATATTATCACAGTAAAGTAAAAAGAAAAAAATAAGAATAAAAATTCATTCAAAAGATGATTGTACCTAAAATCTAGTGATTGTACCTAATGTACCTTTAGGTCAGCAAACGTCGGAAAAGGGTAAAATTGTACCTACTTTTTCATCCCTGCCCTGAAGCATAGAAAAAACACAAGTGCTCAAATCTCTGCCGCCAGCAATTTCCGCCTCGCCTCACTCAGTGTTATACCAACATCCGTATATTTTTAGTCTGTAGGTGGTCTTTAAGGATTCCCCCAAGTATGAATACACAAAGTTATGGTAAGTGCAGCGATGCGTGAAATACTACACACCACTCAAAGAAATGTATGTTAAATAATCAGGCTATCAAGCAACCAATTTGGTTCATTACTATCGAAACCAGATAAACTTTCGTGGACCCCCACTTACAACTCGTGGACCCCATATCTTTTTCACGCCATCGTAGACCCCCGGCGGGTCTCCCGTGGACCCCTTTGGGAATCACTGCACTTGCACTTTGTTCTCCTAGAATTCTATGGGCTACAAAATTGCATACTCATCTTGGTGGGAAATCTAATTAAAACAGCTAAAAGTTTTTACGGAGGTTTGTTGATTTTTTAGAATATTGCACAAAGTTTAAAACTTGGATTTACGCGGGGTTTGTTACAGATTGACCTATATTTTTATAAAAAATAACCAAAATTAAATAACAAAAAATATATGTTAAAACTTCAAAATGTGGTGCGGCTATATTATTTCGACCACTGTATATAAGGTGGTGTTGTTTCAGCAGCTGCGAGTAGCGTTTCATTGTCAAAATTTTATATTTTGCTAATGAGTAAGTGAAAACGTGAGAGTGTTTGCATTTTCTGTCGCCCTTTTTCATTCGGGAAGAATAGCTGAAATTTGACAATGGCCCGCTAAAAGCAAAAACAAAATAAAAGTTATTGTTGTATTTTTTGAATCGATACCACCTTATATGAATTCGCCCTGCGTGCAACCAAACTACTTTGCCAAAATCGAAAAAAGCACATATGAGTAGTCCACTTGCAAACAGCGTTATGTGATTTTATAATAGTAAGCCATAAATTAAAAAAACCGTCTACAACAACAAGTAACTTCCAAATTGTATATTTCTTTTTATTATCTGAAAACTTGGATAAATAAGTCTAATATCATTAAAAATCAAAATCGCAGTGTGGTAGTTTTTGCACATTTTATATATAGAAATTAAATATAGCGAGTTTTGAAACAGTAAGTTTTATATAGCCAGCTTTTCGCGTTCTCTATTCCATGAAGGTTGTTCTGCTTCTCTTTTAAGACGTCTTCCACTAGTCACCGAAGCAAGAAAACGTGGCATTTTTCTAAGTTCATCAGAAGATGGAGACTTTTGAACTTGTATAAATACGTACAATAAATATTATACCGACTTTTGAAGGTGTATATATGTATATATACAGTAAGTATTATAGCGACTTTTGCTAGAGTAGCTAACATTTCATGTTATTTTTTTCGAATATATAAGAATTTTGCACTGTATTGTTAGTGGACATGAAACAACTTTAAATACNTAGCTAACATTTCATGTTATTTTTTTTAGAATATATAAGAATTTTGCACTGTATTGTTAGTGGACATGAAACAACTTTAAATACTGGTACGTTAACCACCAAAACCTAAAAATCGGGAAAAAAATTTACATAGCGCACTTTGCAAGTGGACTACTCATATCGTGATCGTAAGATTTTACTGTTCGAGTTTTTGATTTCGTCAAACGACATTTTTNAAATAATAAAATCGTAAGATTTTACTGTTCGAGTTTTTGATTTCGTCAAACGACATTTTTTTTCCTGCGATTCAGAAAGAATCTAAAAATAAATCACTGTAATCTTTCTTGTAGTAGAGGAGCCCACGATGCTGAATCAGGATTTACTCGAGCGTCATTTTGACCTATTGGATTTTGAAGATTATATGATGGGAAGAAAAACAGGTCATATGATGTTTTTCCTTCCAGCGGTGGGTGGAGGACTTCCAAAAATGGAAAAAAAAACAGTTACATGGATTTACTCGAGCGTCATTTTGACCTATTGGATTTTGAAGATTATATGATGGGAAGAAAAACAGGTCATATGATGTTTTTCCTTCCAGCGGTGGGTGGAGGACTTCCAAAAATGGAAAAAAAAACAGTTACATGGATTTACTCGAGCGCGTCAGATATTGATAGTNAAAAACAGGCCATATGATGTTTTTCCTTCCAGCGGTGGGTGGAGGACTTCCAAAAATGGAAAAAAACAGTTACATGGATTTACTCGAGCGCGTCAGATATTGATAGTGAATAAATCAAATGTGTTTCTGATGACGGAAATATGCTAATCTGCCGGGGTTGGGCGTACGGAAGGGTCAAAAATGGGAGACAAACAAATTTACTCGAGCGCGTCAGATGTTCATAAGGGATGTTAAATGGCCCGGAATGAACCTCCCATTCAATAATCTGACGATTCAGAAGTGACGCAAGCTCGTGGCGTCTTCTTGAAGGTGCAAACAAAATCGCCATTTCAACTTACTCGAGCGCGTCATATTTTCATACAGAAGGTTCAACTCGATGCCCTGGTCGTCCTGTTCCATAATCTGACAATTATCTGGAGGGGTTTTCTTAATCTGACTGTTTAAAAAAATTATTTCGTTTCTGAGATGCACAGTCAACCAAACATTTATTACTGTTAACATTTATTATTTTATCCGTGCAATTATTATCATTTCACCATCTAATAATTTTTCTAGAGCGTACGGCAACACCAAAACTGCATGGAAAGTCTGCCATTTTGCGATAGCTGTGTTCCTTGCGGACAGTGTTGCTGATTGTCACTAGTTCCTGCAGGTCTGTTCACCTACTTGTTTTGGTTAATAAACGTTTTCCCGCAGAGGCTGGTGATAGTTTATGACAGCTGTCTGTAACTGCCCGTCTTCACAGGATTGAGTTTATATCTTGAACAAATGTTAGAATATAGAGAGCAATATATATCAGGGTTTGTATTTTGGCGTCTACTGCGGTGACTTGGTAGTTTGACAACTACGTTTTCTTTTGTACTAAAACATTCTAGCGGCAACATTATCAATATTCTGATATAGAGCCAGTGGCAATCGATACCTTTTTCGGCATGGTGTACGAATAAATAGAGTTTTGCTGTGCCAAACGCAAAGGAAAATTTTGACAGTTGGGGAAAAAATACACACAAACGCTCATGCAGAAGCTCTATTTCGTGTGTTGCTGAAATTGTTAAATTTACATATATTTTATAATTTGCTAGTAACGTACGTTCTTTTGTTTTATCAGATTCCATTTTGATTTTCATTCTTTATTACCGCCCACAATATTCTGCCTTATCCTGAGTTTCGCCCAAAATTGTTCATCCGCCCATAGTAAATACATGGAAACCAAAAGTTGAAAAGCGAACCGGTTCGGAAAAACATGAAACTCATGATAAGGCTGATTACACTTAGAAGCTGTCAAATTTTACCTAGCACATCCGCTAGACAAAAATCTGACGTTCATATTCACCACGAAACTGTCAAATTTGTAAACTAGCAATTTTCAAAGATCCGGTAAAAATACTTGCAAAGGAGTCACAGAAACCCCGGATTTTTTATTGTTTTTTGATATTCCTCCTTGCACTGCGGCAAATTCCATTTGGAAGATTA
>NW_016163525.1:19034-36059 GCF_001687245.7 Rhagoletis zephyria | reverse complement strand
AAATAGGTATGTCAACACCTTGTTTAAAGAAAACTTAAAAAAATAAAAATTTTTAGGTATCGGTTTCTTGTTTGAGGACACTCCTCGTGGACAACTTAACTCTACATTTCATGGTTTGGTCCATTAATACATTTAAGGCCGCATGGGAACACTTTTACACAGCTTCTTTACTCTTGAAAATTGTAGTGAATTTAGTTTTAAAAATGTTAGCAATGTTTCCGCATGACGCCATGAAGTGGCCGACGTTTCGGTTGACGCTGAAACTAAAGCGATCTATGTGGCTTTTACAACAACAACATTCTTAATGCAATTTCGTAAAATCCGCCTTAGCTGCCAAAGCAAATATGTCACACAAAAACATTTGAAGAAAACCGACTTGATCATGTCTAGATGCCTTTAGGAAAAAAGTATAACACATACTGCCATTCGCAGAATAGGTTCAACATGATTTTAAATTATAACTCTCTTCAAATGCGCATCTACTAGATGGTTCGCATGTTCTTTTCGTAAATTCAATGTTAAAGCCCCTCACTAACAAACAACGCCAAAAACAACTACATTAGCACTACCTTTAGTAATATTTTGACTTTTTTCAAAATTATTGACGAAAAATTATAACTTAACCGTTCAGCAGAATAAGTTCAGTGCAATTAACTTTTGGTTAAAGAGAAATCTAAAACGTAAATAAATGTGTTTCAGTGCGTTTTTTTATTACTAAGCAGCGTACCCATATTACTTCATTGACTAAAATTCCTCTCGAAAATGAATTTTAAAAGAATTTGAGGATACAGATACATATCGACCCCTAATTGCGATTTTATCTTAAGCGACAAATTATCGAAAAAAATTCTTTTTATTTGCTGAGCTCCAAAACGTCAGTTGCAAAGCAACTATACAAGTCATGCATTCCTCATTGCAAATGTGTAATTTTTGACGATGTGGCATGTCCCAAAATGTATCGTAAAAGTTATCGAACTAGCAAACTGCGCATCTCTAAGCTAATTAATACTTTGATGACATTTCTCAATAAACAAATACTAGTTACAACGTCCTACAAAATCACAGACTTTGCATATTGAATAAGCTGAGATAGGGCGTTCTCAACGAAATTCTGGGATAGGGCGTTTTCAGTCAAATTCTGAAGTAGGGCGTTCTTGAAAAATTTTCTGTGATAGGGCGTTTTTGAACTGGCTACCGATATAGATCGATCTTCCACTCAGCCATCGACATGTACTTACCAGGGATGTTTCGAATGTCATATTTTTCACATTCGCGAGTGCGAATNAATAAACAAATACTAGTTACAACGTCCTACAAAATCACAGACTTTGCATATTGAATAAGCTGAGATAGGGCGTTCTCAACGAAATTCTGGGATAGGGCGTTTTCAGTCAAATTCTGAAGTAGGGCGTTCTTGAAAAATTTTCTGTGATAGGGCGTTTTTGAACTGGCTACCGATATAGATCGATCTTCCACTCAGCCATCGACATGTACTTACCAGGGATGTTTCGAATGTCATATTTTTCACATTCGCGAGTGCGAATGCGAATGCGAATATTAGGAATAACATTAAAAAAGCTATAATCAACTTAAGTCATCGTTTTTATTAATTAAAAATTTTGTAAATTATGTACAAGAACATTGAACGCATGCTTAACCTGCATGTACAGTGTTTTAATCTAGTAGTCAAAGTTCATATAATATTAAAAAAAGTAATTTTCTGCCTTTTCGCCCATGAGGTGATTTCTTATAGGCTCGTATATAAGGCCGGCTGCACTGAACAATTGCTCACTTGGAACGCTGGCGGGTGGACGGCTCAAATATATGCGGGCCAGATCTGTCAATTTATCGTATTTTAGTTTAGTTTTCCACCATTCGATAAGATTTTCACAGAGATGAGCTCAGTTTTCTTTAAGACAGGCCTTCAATTGAGCTTTAATTTCACATTTTTTAATGTCTCCGGATTATACACCCGAGGCCTCGACTTTTAGCAGTACTTGTTGAAGGCCCATCAATGTTGCTTGATATACTATTTAACCGTTTAGTGCCTGAAGCTAAACGCCGGCTATTGTTCGCACCCTGGTTAAACAGACTTTGAGCGATTTCAACAATATTATAGTGAAATCTCTGCCCATGTACACATTCGCATTCGCAAAACATTCATATCATTTGATGCGAATGCGAATGTCGAATGCGAATGTGTAAAATGATGAGAATCATTCGCATAACGAATGCGGGTGCAAATATTCGCAACATGCCTGGTACTTACTTTTCATATTTTACCGCCATTATGCTTGCTCGTTTTGTTTTACATCCAAGTTAATATGGATGTGCTCGCTACTTTTCTCCGCGCATCGGTAAAAAAATAATGTATTTGAAAGCCGAATACATTGTATAATTTTACGTTCTCAATTTAAAACGCTAAAAACAACTAATAATAGCCTAATGTTATTCTTTTGGGTTATGTTATGAATTGAACGGGCTTTAACGGCGAATTTACTAAAACATCTTCCGGATATTCTAGTAGATGCACCAGACCCAGAAGTTGCAGCGAATCATGCCATATAAGAGTGGCGGATTTACGGGGGCGAGGGGTTTCCGACTCCCTCCCCGCTAGAGACGGCGGTATTATTTTTTTGTGATATTACTTTTCAAAATACCCAACGTACGCATTGTATATACAAATATACCTAATCAAACCACAAGCACATACAGGATTTAGAAACAAATATTTTCATAAGCTATTTCTCTACAATCTTCCAGGTTTCATTTTAGAAACTCTTTCATTGTTTAATTTACAGAAAGTTGTATATCAAATGAAGTCGCAACGATGCAAGTCCATTCAAACGTTCTAGCCAAGTATGATGTGATCCGTTTGAGTGTTGAAAATGGACTTTCTTGCTTTGCTGTCGAAACTGGTAAAACAGCCAAAATACTCAATATCGGTCACGTATTCGAAAGCATTTTAATTGACCATTAAAAGATAAAATCAGATAAATATGAAATATCTTACAAATACTTGTATATTGCAATTGAATATCGAAATTACGCTTTCGTCAAGTGCAGCAAACAAGTTTTTGAAAATTTTACCATTCGCTCGTCTTCTCCACATTTTGACGTCCAATGCAAACTTATTTTTTGGAATAAATAGTTCATAAAGTTTCTTGCACTTATCGAAGTTGGACTCATTTACATATACATATAAAAAATTCAGAGACTCGAATGAGGGCACTTATTACAAAAAAAAAAAAAACTTAAGTAGCGCTATTCCTTATTGTAATATCAGAATATTTATTCATTCTTAATCAAATGAGGAACCGGCATAAGGCGCACTTGATTTTCGGGATTTATCACTAGTGTTGAACTTATTCGGCTGAGCAGCAGTGTACATACATACATACATAAGTACATACATATTCCTTTCCAGGGAGGTCAATTTATTTTGACTTTAGTCGATTTTTACGGCGCTTCAATGATTGCATTAATACTGGGCATATTGGAGCTCTATGTTCTGGGTTGGATTTATGGAGTGGATCGACTTTGTAAGGATATAGAATTTATGATTGGCCACAAAGTGAGTCGATACTGGCGTTTTTGTTGGGCGTTCATCACACCCGGAATAATGACGTTGATTCTGATTTACTTCTTCGCTACATACCAATCACTCACCTACAACAATGTTGAATATCCGAATTGGGCTTATGGTAAGCGAATTTACTTATGGTCTGATTATGGCAACTTAACATAACTTACGGCTCTCACTTAAAAATTCTGTTAAATGGATGTTGCTTAAAATTGAACAGCCGAAACTTAACATAACTTAAGGCCACGTCGAAATCTGCTTCATTTTGATTCTCTAAGTTTTACGTTCCGTTAAGTTAAGTTAAGTTGCCCTAATCAGGCTTTAAAGTGCACTTTAATCTAAAACAAAATATTTCATAAATTTATTTCCTTAGCGCTTGGCTGGACAATTACTGCCCTGGGTGTAATACAAGTTCCATTATGGGCCATAGTGGCGATCGTGCGCCAACCTGGCGAAAGTGTAAATGAGAAAGTTCGTGGTGCCTTCCGACCTGTACGTAATTGGGGCCCGTCGGATCCCCTGCTTCGTGAACAATACAATAAGAATCTCGCGAATGAGAGTAATTCGATGGGCACGGGTTGCTGGGCCAGGGTCAAGAAGAATTTTCTCAGTTGAACAGATATGTGATTCATTAGGCAGAAAATACTGTTTAATGCTTGCCAAAATTGATATACATTTGTATTATAGATTAAGCAGAAACGAGTACACTTATTGTATAAATATAATACTAAACTATGTGCATATGCATGTACTTGAATCTATGGAAAATCGCCAGTATAAGCTTTAAATAAACATGTTGCACAAGTAGTTACGTTTACTATTGTACGAGTATTTTATTGAGGATATACTACAATATTTATTTACAATATTTATTAAATGCAAGGCACAACCTATTTAATAAACTTCTTCGTATTCGTGTAATGGGAAATAGGTTCATTCATTCAAGAGTATGTACTCCTATATATACTATGCACATATACATATTTATGTAGTTTATCAAAAGGGTGTTTTCCCATAGCAAGATATTCTGATTTTTCCTATTTATTTAACGAACACCAACGATTTTCATATCATTAACTTATGTACTTGCTTCGGTGGAAATTCAGTGATTACTGTTATAACAACATGGTAAATACATAAGTTAATAATATACATAGCTTTGAACGGCTTTCTAATCTGAATATTTTACTAAGTGAAAACACTTTCTTGGCAAAGTGTATGTATTGTATACAGATTGCAGTTTAGCTATTAAAGCTATTGAACATATTTCCCGGCTTCGGCATCGAGGATAACAATCAATTCACCATTCTTTGGCAAAACTCTGCCAGCTGGTAGGTCCTCTTTGTCCACGAAAACTCGCTACGGTAAGAAAAGTATGTATGTACATCGTTCAAAATAATTTTAATACATGTAGTTTAATCTGCAATCTATACTCACTTTAACCATTTCTGCTTTCCCTGAGCCACACATTGCAAAAATACAGCACTTGGCATTGTTGATAAGTGGAAAGGTCATGGTAACCCGCTGCGGCGGCGGCTTAGGTGAATCTGCGATAGGTGCGATTAGAAGTGTCTTCTCTTTAAGCAATGCATGATTTGGAAATAGAGAGCAGGTGTGTCCATCAGGTCCCATACCCAGGAGCAATAAATCGAATTCAGGAATGCCATCAGTGCTTCGCCCAAACTCTTTCCTTAGCTTGCGCTCATATTCAGCGGCACACTCATCTAGTGGTAAACCAATGTTAATGGGTACAAATTGTTGTAATTGTAAATTGGTTTGCGGCACCAGTTTGGATTTGTAAGCACCGTACGTAGATTCCGGATCGGTTTCGTCAACGTATCGTTCATCACAGAAGAAGAATTTCCATTTGCTCAGGTCTGAATTGGTGTGTGGAACAGCCTTACATAAGAAGTTAAGTACGGAGCCACCTTTATAATGAACAACATGTAATTATTTCCTTTTCATCTTAAGATTAAATACATATCGTCACCTGAAATGCAAAGAGACGCAACAACATCGCAAATTAAATGGAAAAAGTCGTGACTAATATTTGAATTTTTTTTCATAAAATGATGTGGGGAGTTGTAATTCGACGAAATCCATAATATAAATCAAAAAGTAGCTATCACCTTTTGAATTTCAACGATGATGTTTGTTTGTGACTATGGTTACGTCCTTTTGCATTTCAGGTGACAATATGTACATGCGTAAGCATAATATAATAGAACTACATATATTTAAATAACTAAAACACGTTTTTATTGCAATGTGAACTAAAAGTTAACATTATCATTTTCGTTGTTGGTGTTTGCGACAGAGTAACCGACACCGAAACCGGTTTGTCTCCAAACCAAATTTGACAAGGAATGACGGAAAATCGTTCCACATTCCATCATAAAAATTAAGAAATAAGTTTATATATGTATAATGATTTTGTCGGCCGCTATGGTGTAGTGGGAAGCAGCGCGCGCTTCCACTTCGAAACGCCTGGGTTCAAGCCCTGGTCAAAGCAACATCGAAAAACAATATAGAAAAAAAATAGCGGTCGTCCTTCAACAGACAATGGTAAACCTCCGAGTGTATTTCTGCCATGAAAAACAGCTTGTCATAAAAATACAATCGCCGTTCGGAGTCGGCGTAAAACTGTAGGTCCCTTCTCTTTGTGTGACAACATCAAGGCGCACGCCACAAATCGGAGGAGAAGCTCGGTCAAGCATTAACATATGTATAAGCGCCAATCTATTATTATCATAATGATTTCGTGTAAGAAGAATAGAAAGTTTCCTAACTTCATCCAATCCAATTTTACATACTTTTTAAATAAGCTTAAAATAGGATGAAAGTGATTAAAATTAAATATTCAGTACGAAAGCAAAACGTAGATTGCTTGATACCAACTTGTCCTTTTTATCGCTAGCGGATTTATCTACTTATTTCTACTATATATAAGCCATTATTTTTTAAGTCGGACGGATTACATAAAAAAATTGATATCGTGTCTCCGATTCGCTTAAAATTTTTATGGGTTCTATACATGAAATCAGCTAATATGACGGGATTAACGTTTCAATCAAAGAATCGATATTGCGGAACAAATGTTGTTAACGGAGGGATGTTCTGCCGAAATCCGAAACAACATCTGCATTTTGCTAACTTTAGTCCTACAATTGCCACGCCCGTTTATAGAGGTTTGTCGCCTTAAAGAAAATGCTTGCCATACAAATATTATTAGATACTGGATAGGAATTCTAAATTTAAATTTTTGCAAAAACCCTATTTTTAAAACCTTGAAAAATTGTTGAATCTCACAAAATAAACCACCCCGTCGCACAGTGCTTCCCTTCCATATAAAATGTGGGCAAAAATAGAATTATGGACGGATTTAAATAAAAATTTGCTTCTTACTAAAATTAAGGACGCTAATTTCAAAAATGCAATTTGTTTTTGGATAGCTTTTCTACTTTAAGTGTAAATGCAGTTTGAAATTGAAAATTTGGGTTTTTGTGGCTTTTACATAGGTATGTACATATAGTTCGATCTATTTTCAAAAATGAGGTGTCAAATGACAGCGCTTGGCCTGTGAATGTGCAATAAAGATTTTTATTTTTGAAAAGGGTTGCCACCTGTTACAAATTTTATTAAAATTATTCAATAAGCCAAATGAATTAGATATTACAATATGCGTATCAATTGAACTAGTTTTGAAAATACTTTACTTCTAAACGACACGTAAAAGAGTTGCCACATTCTTAAAAAATCAAATTCACTTTAATTAAGGTAACAAGGTAACTGGAAAATGTGTAACTATATGAGTATCAGAAAAATTGAAAATTTTGACATATTTATAAAGAAATAAGTGAAGAGTAAAAACATTCCTGAGTTAATTTAAGAGTCCAGTAATTTAAAAGAAATGTAAGCAGAACAAATCACTGATTGACAAGGTATGTATTTGTAATAAAATAACAAATACGATGGCGTAGTCCTATGGTTTGACGTAATTAATATTTTAATTTAACTAATTTCGACTTTACAAACAGGTTGCAACCCCATTCGTAATATTTTTAAGCTAAAACCTTTTTAAACCTCTTTCGTTTGACTCCCTTATGGTGATACCTATCTATTTAAATTACCTAATTCCTTTAATTCAAGTGGAATTTAATTTTTTAAACAGGTGGCAATTCGCTACGGGTAGTTAATACACATTTCGATTGATACCCATCTCCTAACAATTAATTTGACTTATACAAAATTTTAATCAAATTTTTTAACAATCTAATTTTTGAACAGGTGGCAACTCTTTAAAAGAAAATAAACCTTCTATTGTCTACAGGTGAGGCTTTTTAATCTGACACTTCATTTTTGAAAATTGAACGAATCGTGAAGATCTCAAGGCACTGACAAAAAATGAAAAAATTATTTTATGCGNTTTTTGAGGTTAGAAGCAAATCCTGACGTGATGGAGCAAAACTGACTTCAGATTCGTGTTCACCGAATCCAAAGACAAATAAAACACCTGTTTTGTTGTTGAACGTTTCATCGAATTTTTTTGTGGGCCTGCGTAACTGATTAAACTTTGAATTCGTTCGCCTTGATAACTAGCTTAAACTTTTTACACTTACCGATTTATGTACACTTGCCGATTTATGAACGCATTACACAAGTGTAAAAGAACAGTCCGCTTCTATCGATAAGTAAGTATGCCAGCGGAAAAATAAATTATTTTCTTGAGCTATATTTCGAATACTCATAACTAGAGCTCGGATTTTTATGCAAATGGAATATGCAAAATGTATTAAAAAATTTTAAAAATTACATAGTTACATATGCTAGAAACAGATTTTTTATGCAACAATTTAAATAACACCTACGAAACAAGACCGAAGTCATTTGGACTAGTGTCCATGTTATTAAGACTTCAGAGAAAATTAAACATGTTTTGTTAAAAGCATATCTTCAAATTTATTAACAACTTGTATCTAGGTTAACTCTTTAAAATACTTTAGTGGTATTTATCTGTGGGAATTCATTCCCAATTACGGCCACAACCGTTGCCAAATTCTCAAACTTCATAGACCAGGAGCGCATCCTGGAGCAGAGTAGGGAGAACACCCCAATCCTCTCTTCTTTAGAGTCGGAAGAGGACCAACTACCCTCCAATGACGGAGTTGGTCCTCTTTCCACAGCACAGAAGAGTAAGTATTGGGGGCGAAACGCAAGCAGGGCTCTTCTGTGGCTGACCGAACTGCTCCTGCCGCTGCAATCAGTAAGCGGCCCAGGTCTACGGATGTTACTTCAGAAGCCAGTGGAATTTGATGGATGTACCGACATCCAAATTTTCTTGTGAACGTTGTAAGAGAAGGTAACCTGTAGTGACAGACACCAATGGCTGTCCCAATGCCTCTTCGAGTCATAGTGTGGCACGGTACTGGTATGGCATTGCCCAATTCCAATCATCCAGACAGACCTCTGGCGCCACGAAACGCTTTCCTCAAACCATNGATTTTTTATGCAACAATTTAAATAACACCTACGAAACAAGACCGAAGTCATTTGGACTAGTGTCCATGTTATTAAGACTTCAGAGAAAATTAAACATGTTTTGTTAAAAGCATATCTTCAAATTTATTAACAACTTGTATCTAGGTTAACTCTTTAAAATACTTTAGTAATATTTATCTGTGGGAATTCATTCCCAATTACGGCCACAACCGTTGCCAAATTCTCAAACTTCATAGACCAGGAGCGCATCCTGGAGCAGAGTAGGGAGAACACCCCAATCCTCTCTTCTTTAGAGTCGGAAGAGGACCAACTACCCTCCAATGACGGAGTTGGTCCTCTTTCCACAGCACAGAAGAGTAAGTATCGGGGGANCCAATGACGGAGTTGGTCCTCTTTCCACAGCACAGAAGAGTAAGTATTGGGGGCGAAACGCAAGCAGGGCTCTTCTGTGGCTGACCGAACTGCTCCTGCCGCTGCAATCAGTAAGCGGCCCAGGTCTACGGATGTTACTTCAGAAGCCAGTGGAATTTGATGGATGTACCGACATCCAAATTTTCTTGTGAACGTTGTAAGAGAAGGTAACCTGTGGTGACAGACACCAATGGCTGTCCCAATGCCTCTTCGAGTCATAGTGTGGCACGGTACTGGTATGGCATTGCCCAATTCCAATCATCCAGGCAGACCTCTGGCGCCACGAAACGCTTTCCTCAAACCATGGATAGAAGTGATGCAAGGGTCGGTCGAGGCAGAACTGCCGTCGCTATTCCCTCGAAGCAACTACGTCTGGAGTTCTGGGTCCCGGGCAACTTATTGTGAGCTCGTAGAGGCCCTCTGCTCATTGCCGTAATGGGGAGGGCGAGTTAGACTCGGCAGATGACTACCGCGGAAATTAAACGCTGATCCGGGCCGTCATTGCCTCCGGCACTGTAGCCAATGCTAGTTCATAAGAGAGGGATGGTACCATTGTGGTGAAATGCCTCTCCTAAGCTAACTGGGATTGGCTCAAAGCTGTGGAGCAAAGAATACTGCTCACAAGGGGAACATACTTCACTGTTGTGCCAATAATGAATGAGAGATAAAACTATGAATGGAAGAGCGGATTACGTGCCGTGGAAACGTAGTATAAATATGCAAACATATCTACGGTAGGTGCTTCTAGTAGGATATATATACAGGAGTGGCACCTTTCTAATCTTTATTAAATGAGCAATTTTTTTATGTAATGTAAAGTTATAGCTCAGTACATTTTTTTTCCACCAGAGATAGTCAAAGTTGGAGAAGAAACTATCAAAAAGTTAAAAATCCCAAAATAGTCCTAATTTTATGATGGTTCCTTAATATATTTTAACTGCATTGCATTTGAGTATGGAGAAGCAACTATCTGGAAGTATTTTACATAAAAATTTACTAAGTATAGCCTGGTTTGTAGATGCAGTTAAGGAAAATACATGAAAAGGCACGATTTATTTTAATTCAAAAAAATGTAAATATTTCCAAAACGGTGACACTTTTACCTGAACTTTTTTTTGTTTATAAGAGAGCTCACATACCGAGGGTTGCCACCTATTTGAAAATTTTAACTCAGTCAAATTGATAAAATAAATGAAATATTGCCATGTGGGTGTCAGACTAAAGAGTTTTAAGAAGGCCTACTGCCGAAAATATGTTTTAAGAGAGTTGCGACCTGTTAACTAAAGTACATCGATAAAATAAATGAAATATTGCAACACGGTTATCAAATTAAAGAGGTTTAAGAAAGATAACTGCTGGACATATTTTTAAAGGGGGTTGCCACCTATTTGGAAATTGTAACTCAGTTAAATTGATAAACNTTTAGTAATATTTATCTGTGGGAATTCATTCCCAATTACGGCCACAACCGTTGCCAAATTCTCAAACTTCATAGACCAGGAGCACATCCTGGAGCAGAGTAGGGAGAACACCCCAATCCTCTCTTCTTTAGAGTCGGAAGAGGACCAACTACCCTCCAATGACGGAGTTGGTCCTCTTTCCACAGCACAGAAGAGTAAGTATTGGGGGCGAAACGCAAGCAGGGCTCTTCTGTGGCTGACCGAACTGCTCCTGCCGCTGCAATCAGTAAGCGGCCCAGGTCTACGGATGTTACTTCAGAAGCCAGTGGAATTTGATGGATGTACCGACATCCAAATTTTCTTGTGAACGTTGTAAGAGAAGGTAACCTGTGGTGACAGACACCAATGGCTGTCCCAATGCCTCTTCGAGTCATAGTGTGGCACGGTACTGGTATGGCATTGCCCAATTCCAATCATCCAGACAGACCTCTGGCGCCACGAAACGCTTTCCTCAAACCATGGATAGAAGTGATGCAAGGGTCGGTCGAGGCAGAACTGCCGTCGCTATTCCCTCGAAGCAACTACGTCTGGAGTTCTGGGTCCCGGGCAACTTATTGTGAGCTCGTAGAGGCCCTCTGCTCATTGCCGTAATGGGGAGGGCGAGTTAGACTCGGCAGATGACTACCGCGGAAATTAAACGCTGATCCGGGCCGTCATTGCGTCCGGCACTGTAGCCAATGCTAGTTCATAAGAGAGGGATGGTACCATTGTGGTGAAATGCCTCTCCTAAGCTAACTGGGATTGGCTCAAAGCTGTGGAGCAAAGAATACTGCTCACAAGGGGAACATACTTCACTGTTGTGCCAATAATGAATGAGAGATAAAACTATGAATGGAAGAGCGGATTACGTGCCGTGGAAACGTAGTATAAATATGCAAACATATCTACGGTAGGTGCTTCTAGTAGGANCTCCAAACGAAAATTGTTAGGGAAAGCTTTACTAGAGATGTTTTTTTATGTTTCCACTTATCCAAAAGCCGAACAGCTTGAATGAAAGAACTAACAAAATCTTATAAAACGAAGTGATCGTATTATCAACGAAAAGTTGTATACCGATTTCTGAATAAAAAAATAAAAATAATAATAAAAAACTACTGATACAAATGAAAAAAATGATAAAACCCATACCTAGCGAAAACATAAAAATATCCCATGAAAGCTGTTTAAAAAATTGATGTCACCATTTCCTAGCATTATAAAATAGTTAACCTTTAGTCATAAACAAATTCACTTGGGGTCACCATAGCCTACTACGTACTATATTGCGAATAAAGGGAATGTGCCAGCGTTAGCGTGAGTTTTCCCGACTTCCAAATATCTAAGAATCTATCTTAGTGAAATACACATCTACCTAACAAGACCCATATTAATTAGCAGTTTTGCCATTTTGGTGCTTTTGGAGCTACACTCTAAAAAATCTGTTTAAAAATGCGACTATAAATCGAGTATATTTTTGTTTATTTTTAAAATTGTTTGGTAAATTTACACGATGAATTTTCTCGTTTACACATTTTCATGTGTAAAAATCCTTTTTGTTAGCGGCTTTACACAATTCTCCGGTGAAATCAAACTGCAGATGTGTATTTTGTAGGTTTTACATACTTTCGTAGTAAATTTACGCACACCACAGCAGCTATATTACACTCTAAAAAGTCCGAAATTTAAACAAACTATTCGTTGAATAATCGAGGATGTAATTTCGCGAATAATAAGGTAGGAAATCAGTAACCTACCTTTTAGCTAGGAAATCTACAAATTTTTTTTTAGAGTGTAGATTTAGCTCTTTAATTTTCTATTTTGCACCGAAAATTAGGTTTTAGCTCCTAGCTCTGTTTTAGCTCTTTTCAAATTTATCTAGCATTTTTTTAGCTCCTGAAAGTTTTAGTTGTATTTGGTATATATGAGCCAAATTAAAGCGTTGATAAAATGGAAAATTTCGAGATGCAGTGTATCCACCATAACTCTTGGTTTTTTATTCATCTTACGCTTCATATATTCATAGTTCTAAGTTAAATAATTCAAAAATTAATTAGAAGAAAATGCTTTTCTGGTAGCGCGGATTTTGTTTTACCTTACTAATTTTACCTTTAAGGAGAGCTGGAAGTAAAACTTTCCAGAAAAATTTTGCGAAAAAATTACTTAATTCAAATATCTGTTATTACAGACTTTAGCAGTTTGTAAAGTATTTTTAGTTCACTGTTATAACTGCCATAGCAACGAACTCGAAATATATGCACTTTATTTTGGTTTTGAAAGATTTTTTCAGCACTTAAACTTATAAAATTCGTTGCTTTTATTAGAATTGCCGAAAATGTAATTACGTCAATAAATGCTCAACCTTAAAAAAAATATGTAGCTCTTCATTTTAGCTACTACTATTACTATTTAGCTCTTTTTAGCTATTTTTTCGACCGTTTTAGCTCCAAACGAAATTTTTATCTGGCAACACTGTTAATCAGATGAGCTGCTTCGGGTTTTTAGAAAATTTTTTCCAAAAACCAGCGAGAGCAATTTGAATAACGTTGGACAATATTGTGAAGATTATGATTATTATTATTATTCTGATCTCCTTTTATATGCCCAATCAGACATTCACAAATTAAAGCGTGGGCAGAAGGGAATTTATGATCGCATATTGCAAATGTTAAGATAATAAGAGTTGCAGAACAGCATTACTCACGAACAATTTTTTCCAAGGGCGTGTAGTTTCTGACGTATGCCAATGACATCGATATCATCGGTAACAAAAACCTCGAAGTCTGTCCTGCCTTTTCCAAGTTGGATAACGAAGCAGAGTGATTGGGTTTGGTGATCAATGAGGACAAGACGAACTATCTCCTGTCATCAAACCAAGAGTCAGAGCATTCGCACCTTGGCACCCACGTCGCTGTTGCCAGTTGTAATTTCGAGAAAGTAGAAAATTTTGTTAAGTTAGGAATCAGCATAATACCAATAATAATGTCGGCATCGAAATGCAATGCCGAATTACTGTAGCGAACAAGTGCTACTTTGGACAGAGTAGGCAATTCGGGAGTAAAGTTCTCTCTAAGTCACTCATCACGCCCATGCTGGTATATGTCACAGAATGGACAATGACAACATCCGATTAGTCGGGTCTTGGAGCAATCGAGAGAAAGATCTTACGGAAGATTTAAAGGCCCTTACGGGTTGGGGACGATGAGTACCGCAGACATTGGAACGATGAGCTTTATAAGCTTTACAGCGGCTTCACCATGTCGTTTGAATGGGAATCGCGTTCCTGGTCTAAAAGTATTCGACTCGCAATCCGCTGGTAGTAGCAGAGGCAGAAGGAGGTGCCCACTGCAAGGAAGGACCAAGACTTGGCTTCACGTGGCATTTCCAATTGGCGTAAGTTGGCACAGAGAGAAGCGACTGGCGTGCTTTGTCAAACTCGACTAAAATCGCTTATGCGGGTACAGCGTCAAATAAGAAGATGCAAATGATAAACGACCTTCTTCTTGAATGCGCCAGGAAGAACTAGGAGAACATTCCTTATAAGATTGTGGCAACGGTTCGATGAAAAAATTACATAGCCGTAGCTCTCGCTTCGTCTGGAACATCTACGACATTGTTATGTTACCAGGTGGAAACACTTTTCATTTAGCTCTTATGCTGCCATCCGGTATGGGAAAAGTACTTATTACAAAAATGTAAACTCATTTTTTGGGATGAGTGCACGAAGGCACTTAAAAAATTTCTTGAATTTCTTGATCGATCGGTGCGAGATTTGCGTAGAAATATTCAACCAATCGGGAATGCATTGATATTGCTCGCAGGAGATTTTACGCAAACACTGCCTGTAATTTCTCGATTGACACTAGCGGGCGAGACAAATGCTTGCCTGAAATATCCAAGATTGTGGCAAGACGAACATAGATACATACATTGCAGTTGACTACGAATATGCGTGTCCAACTACAGAGCGATTAATCAGCGTAGGTATTGTCGCGGCATAGGGAACGGAAAGCTGCCAGTCAATGAGAAATTAGCACGAATTTTGTTGCCTGATAATTTTACTTTACTTAGAAACATCGAAAGGAGAATTGATCGAAAGAATGTTTCCGGATATTCAAATTATTATCGGAGTCATGTCATCGGAAGGATGTCTATCAACTCAATAATGTTTTTCAATCCAGCAAACGAAATGATGAAATAACATATATGTACGTCGATAAACACCGTTGTGGAAACAAATGAAGTAGTTAATTATCGAACGGAATCTTTGAACTCGATTGATCTTCCAGTGATTACCCAACATACTGGAATTTGAAAATAGATGTGAATATTATCATGTTGCGGAATATTAATCAGCCAAAACTCTGCACAGTTAAGAAATTGATGAACAACGTAGTGAAAGCAAAGATGTTAACGTGGCCTTTCAAAGGTGAAGAATTCCCATGATTCCGACCGATACACCATTTCCATTTAAAATATGCTTATACACCATTTCCATTTAAAATAGGCAATAGAAAAGCAGAGCCCTCTCTCAACGAACGAAACTCACGCTCTACAAATCTCTCATCGTGCCCGTCCTTTTATATGGCGCTTTGGGGGCTTTCGAGGGAACTATTCTACGCAAAATCGACGGCCCTGTTTTCGTGGATGGCGGATATCGGAGAAGATGGAATGACGAACTGTATGAGCTCTTTAACGACATGTACATAGCTAAGCGCATAAAAATACAGCTATTGCGTTGGCTTGGACATGTTGTACGCATGGACGACGACTTTCCGGTGAAAAGATCCTTCGACTCCGCACCCATGGGTGCACAACGAAAGCAAGGCCGCCCACGAACGCAATGGAAGGACCAAGTGCAGAAGGACCTTTCTGCGCTCGGGATAACCAACTGGCGCAAATTCGCGCAGGAGAGAAGCAATTGGAGAAGCTTTTTGGTCTCGCCCCAAACCGACAAACGGTTGTAGTGCCAAATAAGAAGAAGCAGTGAAAAAATTTAACATGTAAATATTGTATGTACATTCGTTAATAAAATCAAGCAATTGAGTTAAAAAAATTTAGTTTTTTTTTAATGGAATTATACCCGTGCGAGGAATTTTACCGAAAATCGTGAAATTTCGCGGTGGCTAACGAGGAGAAAGATAAAATGAGTTGACATCCCTGGATCATGCATACTTCGCATAACTTCGCACAACCACTGGTACCACTGCAATTGAAATGTCACTTAAGAAAATGCGGGGCAAAATCTAAACTGAACAGATCGCTAAGTTTTTACAAGTTCGGCTAATTTCTAGGTAACGGAGTACCAACAAAGTGCATACATACAATATGACAGTTTGAAACTTATGCGAAGTATGCATAATCAGACCATAAAGGAATCAAAATAGATATGCGTGTATACCAAAAGGCTCAGAAGGAAAAGATAAAGCAATTCAAGTCTTTCTGTCCGTCCTACGTCCGTGCAAACTATTACTCGAGTAAAACATCTCAGCGAAATTTGGTATACCTTTATCGAAGGTAGATGGTTTGTTGATTTTTTTTTTAAGTTTGAAATGTGGATTAGTGTGGACCTGGCAGTGTTGCCACTTGAAAATATTTTTAGGTACCAAAACGCCTACCAAATAAGTTTCCAAATTACCTAAATTTGTTCACCATTAAAACGATTTTTCTCGAGTTTGCGGGTTTTTTAGCTACACAAAAGCTGAATTTTTTTGTAAGCGAGCAAGAAAAGAACGTTCAACTCGGATAAAATTTCCTTTTAGCTACTTAAGCAACCCTTCCGGTAGCTGGCAAGAAACATGTGATTAGTTCAACGGGATTTAGACACAAAAAACAATAGAAAATAGTAATTATGCGAGCTATTTGCGCAATATAGTATATACTTATTTTCAAATATATATCACGTATATACGAAAACAAAAATTTCCCTCTCCACTTCCTCATTAACAATTCACAATAGAGCAGTTTTTTCACTTAACAACACGACTCTTCAGGTCGCGTAGTTTTAACCGACCTGGCTGAACTCGGATAAATAGCGGAGCTTGTATTGTTGCTTTGCGTGTATTTCGTCATTTAAGCGAGTGTTCTTTTGTAGCT
>NW_016163525.1:6631-13490 GCF_001687245.7 Rhagoletis zephyria | reverse complement strand
CTTTGCGCCAATTTGGCAATTCGTCGCCTCCCTGTCTACTGATTTGCATTAAAGTTTAATACCTTAAGCGCTTCTGTAATAGTGGCTGCATCGCTACTTGCTGCTAAGTTCACAAGATATTGGACCGTAATATTTTTTGATAGACTTCCTTTGCCCTTGGGAACACTTTAGGTTATATTTTTTATCAATCTAAATATTTTCAAGTAGCAAACTCCACAATTTTTTGCCACTTTCCTGCGGTCCCGCCTTTCCACAGTAAATCTACTATTTACATTTATGGTTCCTGATTAACTATATTATTTACTGGTGATTACTTCTTCAATAAATTACAATACAGAAAAAAGTCATCTGACTTCCAACTAAGTGAAAAATAACTGTAAAATGCAAAACTGAGAGTGAGTGCAAAACTGTAACATTTGTCTTAATTTACATTTTTGTCTGCTGGTTTTTTTATTGTTGTTGTATTGACTTCAAATCGTTATGAGAGACGGAGTAGGGATGTACCAACAAGAATATACAACAAAAGGATGAAAGTCGTCAGAACATGGAAACATAGCGGTGAGTGAATTAAAAAGTGTTACACCATGTTACAGTTTTGCTCGTCACTGTATGTAATATAAAAAAGAATGATAGGTACTATAAGAAAATGTAGCCAAAATTCAGGAGCAAAAGAAAAAATGCTCATTGAAAATAACTCACATGTATAAATTCCTCCTAACCTTTTAAGATATGACACTCCATTCTTTAAATAGTTTGCGAATATACCGTTATTGTTCTACAATGGCAAACATTTTCGTGGGATGTTTTTCTTTAATTTCGAATTGAAAATACATTACAATCATATTGTACCGAAATAAGTGTGTTATCCCTGCATTTTGTAAAAGCCAGAAAGAAGCATCAACTGTATGAAAAAATGAAAGAGAGAAGTATACATGCCTTCTATAATTTTGACTTATATGTATATTTGGCAAGTCTTTGTGTAAACAACAAAAAATACACATTTTGATTTCTTTGCCAGCTTGGAAAATAAAGGCTTATTTCTACTTAAATGTGATATCAAGCTCATTAAAATGTTCTGTAATGTCTTGTTTTTAAGTTTGTTANCTTTGTGTAAACAACAAAAAATACACATTTTGATTTCTTTGCCAGCTTGGAAAATAAAGGCTTATTTCTACTTAAATGTGATATCAAAAATGTTCTGTAATGTCTTGTTTTTAAGTTTGTTTTCACAGTGCTTTGTCATGGTGAAATAAATATAAGGTGATGCCACTTACATAACCTCAATTTTTCTGCATGCCAATTGCGGCCATGCATTTTGGGGTAGTAGAAAAGGGGGGGTAAAGATTAGGATTATTTTTACTATTTCTTGGGTACTATTTCCAATACATACATACATATATCAGTGGACCCCACACCAGCTAAATGAAGCTTGCATCAATAAAATATTTTTTCTGTAAACCAGTGTAATTACAGTTTCATTTTTTTCGCTCACAAGATATTATTATCGCTTAATTTTTATTTTTTNTTTTTTCTGTAAACCAGTGTAATTACAGTTTCATTTTTTCGCTCAAAAGATATTATTATCGCTTAATTTTTATTTTTCCGATCAAATATATTGATTACATACATATATCAGTGGACCCCACACCAGTTAAATGAAGCTTGCATCAATAAAATATTGATTTTAATAATTATTATTCAGTTTAATTTTTCTACCTTAAAATTATTATTTATAAGACTTAAAAGGCCTCTCGGTCGTACCACACACATATGATGATGGTTAAAACTTAAAAAATAAGGACTATTTTCCGTCTTACGTTTATTCATATTAAAACAAGTTAAATTATACCGTTCTCATTATTTAATTATTCTTAAATTCTAATGAAAATGACATATTAGCCCGTATGGAATTTTATTTGTATTTTTTCCTTAAGTTCTGAATTACATGTATATGCGTACTTAGTTTTTTAAATATCTAAACCTTAAAGGGAATTTTATTTGTTTTCGTTACCATTTTAAAATTACATTTCTGAATTCTATCTAATTCTATCTAAAATAATTATGTGTTTAAATTGTTTGACCAAAGTGCATTATCGTAGTCATCCGAGACACTGCTCGAATAATATGTTGGATATGTATAGTATATATTTTACCAAAAAATTTACTTACAAAATCACAATTATTGGAAATTATCGCTCAAATTTTGCTTCTATTTAAAAAGTTCTAGCACAAAGAATTTCTTTGTTTGGAATTTGTTTGTTTATTATTTTTAATTTTTAGAATTCCGCTTTCCTCCTTTTGGGTGGGTTTTTATATTAAAAAGGCATCTAAATGGGAAAAAACCTCCTTGGTATCTCTGCACATGTTAAATTTTTTATGGGAAGATGTATGAAAATCCAATTCCAATCCTGTTTATTAACAATAATTAATTAATAATAAACAATTATTAATAGTTAGTTCACTAGATCGATTCAGTAGATCAATATCTGCAATTAAAAAAAGATCCTTAAAAGNAGTTCACTAGATCGATTCAGTAGATCAATATCTGCAATTAAAAAAAAATCCTTAAAAGCATTGCTTTTTAAGCGATTTCATCGAAAGTTGCTATTATTTAAGAGAGGAAAAAAGAAGCGTTCGTACTCAAAAAGAAAAAAATTCATTATTCGAAAAATTCGAACACCTGAGCAAAAAAAATACGTGTCTCCTTAAATTGTTCAAGGAACAATCCCTGTGAGTTTTATCGCAAATTTAAATTCACTTTCCCTCGGCCTGGGTGATTTGAGATAGAATGAGCCAAATGAAATTTTAAAATATGACGTGAAAGGAAGGTGGTAAGATATCCTTAGTTTGAATATTTAGAATATTAAAGAGGGTTGCACCTGTTTAAGAAGGTCAACTCAAATTATTTAATAGGTTAAAGCAATTTAAAAAAAATGGGTATCAAACGAAATGGGATTAAGAAGGCTTTATATCTGAACTGTATTTAGGAGCGCTGGCACGTATTTAAAAAAGACAATTTAACTTAATTCATCAGGCACATGAATATGTAGGTATCAAAATATCAGACGCACGAGATTTTATATTTCTTAACTATATTTAGGAGGGTTTCCAGCTGTTTCAGAAGTCTTAGCTAACTTATGCATGAACAAGAAGAAGAATACTAATACGGGAACCTAGGCTAATATAAAAAGTAATACAAATTTCTGCTCTATGAAAGGAAATAAAAATTAATCCAAGTAGTGATACACGTCATGGCATATGTATGCATGTCTGTACCATACATGTTTGAAGTTAATGTCACATCCTCCTGATCAAGACGAAGGCGCTGGACTGATCCTTTTTTGAAGTGTTCTATATTTTTCAGATTTTTTTAAAAAAGTACAATAAATGTTTAAGAAAATGTTGGCAACCCTAGAAGTATGACACATACATACGGCGGAATTCACGTGAAATGTCCCAAGCGGGCTGGATGATGCAAAATAAGGCGTTTTACTGGAAAGCAGATAGAAAATGGAAACAATGATGCGAAAACTATGATTTTTATAGATTTAATTGGAGCTGGAATGATCTCGTTTTAATAGAGCAAAATACCGCCGTTGTATGTATATATGTATGTATGTATGTTGTGGGGCAGGCCTTTGCGGTCATTAGAATTCTAGTGTTGGATACAGAGCGTAATGAGGGGTGAACGATTTTGGCACAATTGCTGCGTGCTTGTTTGATGTGAAACATTGTCGTTTGTGCGAAATTTTGCAGCTGTTCAAACTTGGAGTAAGCAGAAAAAGTCTGTTTCCCAGGCCAGTGTTGCCAGATTAACAAAAACAGTAATTTTCCGGAAACAAAACTGTTCGACAGAAAAAAAGAACCCAACTTTTAAAAACGAAGAGTTTTTAAAAAATTAATGTTTTTAAATTTTATTAATCACAAATAAATTGATTGTTGATTCGATACCTAACATTTAAGCTCCTGAAGCATTTTT
Source organism: Rhagoletis zephyria (assembly GCF_001687245.7). NCBI lineage: Eukaryota > Metazoa > Arthropoda > Insecta > Diptera > Tephritidae > Rhagoletis > Rhagoletis zephyria. The sequence goes on along the minus strand of NW_016163525.1, from coordinate 9,511 downwards.
ATACCGCAATTGTGCACAAGGGTATATTAATTTTGTTCACATAACGGTTGTTTGTAACAGCCAAAACGAATCGAGATAGATATAGACAAATGTATACATAAATGATCAGGATGAAATCGCAACAGTTACTGAGCTGTTGCGCCTTCTGAACGTGCCCAATATGATCCATATTTTTTAAAAATAAATGAACAAAAAAATATTTATCGTGAAAAATATTTGAACTAGTTACTCGCATTAACCAAAATCACTGAATGCAGATTTATTCTACTAAGTCTATAGTGGATGTACATACGTACACACATATGAATAACCGTAGAGTTCACATACCTGCAACTACATAGAAAGGCTTCATGTCTCGGCAAACAAAATATAAAATATTATTTGATATGTGATTATATTTACGTCCACCATCTAGATGAAAAACGTTTGATTAAGGGCCAAATTCACAGTGCGTAGTTAACTCAGAATCGGCAGTTAACTAAACAATTTTGTAGTAAAAATCTGAGGATAACTACCGATTCTGAGTTAACTACGCACTGTAAATTTGGCCCTAAGTACAGTAATGGATTTAAGGAATAAGGATAAAATATGTACATATATCTCGGTGCGATAATACTATAGAAAAAGCGGTGCTAATTGCCGCGTCGGGTTTTGGTGGAGGCATTAATTCAGTGTTTTGCGTTTTATTTTTGGAGCTATCGTTCGGCCTATGCATACATATAATATAATAATTATCATAATTTAATAATTGTATGTAAAATGAGGAATATATTTCAATCATAGGAAACTTACATGTCTTCGCTTGAAGTACTTGCATTAACATTTTCCAATCGAACGTTGGGCCGCTTTGCATGCTTATGCAAATTAGAAGTATTGCCGCAAAACTTTATCATACATTTGCAGTGAATGCATAACGCCTCCTTTTTATTCACTTTTTCAAAGTGTTCCCAAATATTTGATATTGGTGGCATTTTTTTTTTAAATGCAAAATTTTAATTAATTTGTTTACTTGTACACGCCGAACTTATTACAAAATTGGCGAAATTGTGAAATACAAGAAACGTTAGCTTCTAAGAAGAGGAAAAAGAAGAAAATGTAATTATTGCAGTGCTACCATACCAATTTTTCTTGCGTAAAGCATCAACACATGGGATGCGGCAGGGATACATGCTAAAAATCGAACACAATTTTAGGTGTCAAACTTCATATATCCAACTTGTGGCAACTTTACTAATTTTGACTAGAGGTGCACTAATTTTTCGACCGAGTAAATACTTGCACAATGTACTCGATATCCACCAAGTACTTGGTCACATGTATCCAAGTACAAAAAATACTCGGTACTTGGTAGAGGTACTCGAGTATTTACTCACTTTTACTCGTATCGGAACATCACTAGTCATGTTTGGTTTGCAGACAAATTGGTTTCGGCGTTGTGCCATCTTCAGCGTCATTTTTTGTTCTGTTTTTTTCGGTCCGATATCAAACTTTCGTTGTCGGTTACAAAAAAAAAATTAGGTCAGCAAAATTTCACCCCACTAGCGCTCGCAAAAATTTTCATTGAAAAAAATTTTGATCCGCAACTTTTTTCATATAAACCATTAAATGTAACAAATAGTAAAAAAACCTGAAAGCAGTTTTGTAGGGAATTAAATTCTTTTTGAGAAGGGAAAGTTATACAATTAATTACTTTATGGCCATCGCGTATACATCTGAGACTGCTGACTGTTGCCCACTGTTAGAGGACACAGAGATTTTATTGTTTTCTTTGTTTAATAGTGCTTTTCCATAGAATCCCACGAGTAAGGGGGAAGAGAGAGGTCATCCGAGGCAGAGTCCCGGTACACCGGAAAGACTAGAAAGAACCAGACGGCGACACGTGACTGGAGTACATATACCGTAAAAAGACACACTAACGTAGGGCCATTCAGTCCACAGGCACGGTACGATTAACGGGTTTTATCGAGTTTTTCTCTCTAGATCCGCCATATTCAAATAAAAGCAGGGGCACCAAGCGCAGTGCGTGACTCTTCGCCACGTATGGTCGATCTTGAGCCATCGACAGCCCCTGATCCAGAGCACTGCATCACGTGTGATGACAACACCAATAACCTTGACCTCCTCGTAGTGATTAATTTATTTATAAGGCTCATGTGGATAACATTGTTGCACTTCATTATGTAATTGGTGAACACAGGCTTTGTGTATTAGGCGATAATAATTTGAATAATTTAAACTGGTCTTATTTAGATAATAATCTATTTTTAATTCCTACTAATTTAAGCACTTCTGTATCGTCATACTAAGTTGATAACTTTGGGACAATGGTCTAGTGTAAGTAAATGATTTTCGTAATAAGTTGAATCCGAATCAGATCTGGAATTATTTTTGTAAGTAAAGATGATAATTTTAAGTTATTTTACCCTGAGTCTGCTATCTCACCTACCAATTTACATCATTCGCCATTAATACTGGATTTTTAATTTTTCGAGTTTTTTGATATTCCTGTAGATGATCCAAAGATATAATCTATGTGATTTTCACCCCTTAAATAATGTTTTCTCTGGTATTAAACAGGAAGATGTTACAGGATTAGATGAGGTTTCTGATTCCTTTAAACTCTTTAAAAAAAACTGTCTTTGAATTGTGCAGAAAATATGTTCCAATTCATCCTAAGCCATCCTATAAGCTCCCTTGGTATTCGAGAAAGCTCAAGCGTTTGAAGAACCTTATAAGCAAATTCTTTAAAAAGTATAAACTTACGCGTAAATCACAGTACTATGTATTATTTCTCACTTATAAGAATAAATTTAATAAGTTGAATAAATCGCGCTATAAAAACTACATATGCATATTAGATATTATGAAGCGAATATTAAA
>NW_016163525.1:1403-4423 GCF_001687245.7 Rhagoletis zephyria | reverse complement strand
AATAAAAAGAGATGTCGATTAAGCCATGTCTGTCTGTCCGTCCGTCTGTCCGTCCGTCTGTCCGTCCGTCCGTGTACACGATAACTCGAGCAAAACTTGATATCTCAACGAAATTTGGTATGTAGGTTTCCCTTAATCCAAGGTAGGTTGGTATTGAAAATGGGCGAAATCGGACTGTAACCACGCCCACTTCCCATATAACGGTAATTTCAGAAATACGAAAACTGCGAACAAAGAATATATGGAAGAAAATGCACAGCACCCTCGACAAAAAAAAAATCTCAAAAATCAAAAAATGCACATTATTATACTAAAATTAAATGGGTTACAACACTGCGTACCCTGTAACTTTCTAAAGATTTCGAATAAAAAGTTTAAAATTTTGATGGCATTTTCTTTAAAATTTGTAAAATTTTCGTTTACTGTGCACAAAGTTTTAAACTTTGACTTATATGGTTTGTGGTAAAGAATACAATTTATCATGTAAAACATTGCGAATATTGTAAAAAATAAAGGTTTGCTATTTACGTGAGCGACACTGTACATATGTATGATAAAATGTTAGCAAATTTATCGCCAAATTATTGGCTCAACTCGTTTCTGTTCGGAAAAGTTTTACTTTAGCGTTAAAGAGTAAACGTAAAAACAAAAGCAGCAAGTCCAGAAAAGAAACTAAAAAATATTAATGAACGAAAGTTCGCAAAACATACACATACATACATATATATAAGACCATGAACCGAGGGCAGTTAGTATAGGTGTTAAACACATGGCCAGAAAGTGAGTTTGTAAATGACGTGAATATTTGAATAACGTGAGAAGTTGTTTCATAAAGCTAACGAAAATTAAACCAGCCGCACCAAAAGAAGCTAATAGTCAAACTCCAGTACCTACCTATCATGAGCATATCCGTTATGTGTAATTTGTGTTGACTGTGAGAAAAGAACGCGGTACAGTATTGAATATTAAAAAACTTAGTCAACCGTGGTGGAAGTGCGAATTGAGCTGCGTTCAATTTTCGTATTGACCCTCCGCTGTAGCTCCTGCCAACACGTACGCCAGCTGGAAATGACATTAAAAATTGTAATTGCTATGCTTAAAAAGTTTTCGTTAATTAGAATTATTCGCTCGAAAATGTAGAAGTATCGAACATTCTCTGGAAAGGAAATATAAAATATGTAACTAATAATTATAAAAATCCGCAAATATCGACGGCGGCTGTGGAAGAGTGGTTAGAGGGGCGTACTACCACTCCTTAGGACCTGGGTTCAATCCCTTATCCGACCGACATTTAAATTAGAAACGGTTTTTTCTAACTGCGGTCGCCCCTCTGCAGGCAATGGCAGTGTATTTCTGCCATGAACAAGTTTTTCATAAAATCCATTTACCGTTCGAAGGCGGTGTAAAACTGTTGGTCCCTCCATTTGTGTGACAAAATCAAGACGTGAACCACAAATTGGAAGAGAAGCTCGGCCAAACACTTAGCAAACGTGTAATCGACAAAACGTTGTGATTATTTTTGCAAAAATGGGCATGCACATAAATAAGTACTTGAGTGTACATACGTATGTTTACAGGAGGAAAAGCTTCTTAAAACCATTTTCTTCAGGTTGTCACACAGAAATACACTCGGAGGTTTGCCAACAGGGCTGCCAACTTGGCTCAAACCGTGCCATCTTTGGCCCTATTTTACTTCAAATGGCACTTAATTTTCCAATTTGACACAAAGTACCAATATTGCACTTTTGAAAAATAGTAATATTTCAACACATTTTTGTGAAATCCTTTGCATGTACCTACTTCTTTTTCTTAACTAAAATTTTCTAATTTCTATAGTGTATAAAACCGGTTTATCTTACTTTGACATTGGACTTTTGTTTTAGAAATGTGTTTCTAATTTTAATGCTAAATGGGAAGAATTTAAAAGAAGGGCACCTTTTTTGGCACGTTTTTATATCTATTTGTTTGCCAATGACTGCCGAGGGGCGACCGCTATTCGAAAAGTATGGCTGACTTCCAAAACGTCAATTGCTTTGCATACGTACAAAGTATAAGGTTCCATAACGTCGAACTACAAAATATTGACAATGTATACTGCTCCAAAACGCAGCCGAAAAGTTATCGAAACGCATCGCTGGAGCAATCAGCGCATCAGAAACAAAGTTGATGCTTCGTTTGTTATTGGTTAGCATTGGTGTTTTAGAAATGGAAAATTCAGAAAAATTGTTCATTGCTATATTGAATATTTAAAATATGCAATGTATATGGTTGCAATGTGTCGCAACTCTGCATATACAAACAGATTGAATACCGCAGTATAACAGTTTCCAAACATTGTATTGATACGTTTTGGAAGTCAGCCTATTTCATTAGCTTACAGCTAAATCCACTTTTTATGAAAACTCATATTTTCATATTGGAAGCAGTGGATATTAAAATGCATCGTTTCGAAAAGGATTAAGGTACTTGTTTTATTTTTTCTTGTTTATATTCAATGAAAGGCACCGAAAATCCGAAAACAAAAAATAATAATAATACGAAATCCTTTAACCCTTAATTAGGCGCATGGCCATTTCAAGTTGAAATAATAAAATTATAGTTTAAAAAACTAAAACCTCGCTATTAAAACTTCTATTCGTACTGTCACCAGGTTACTTTAAGAATGGAAGTTTAAAGCAATTCAAATTCGTACTGTCATCAGGTATGTAACTTGAGAATGGAAATCGCTGCATCTTTTAGGCGCATCAAAATTACATAGGTCCATCCCGAGCTAATAAAAGCGAGGTAAAAAAGAATGTCTTGGAGTGCTTGCAGTGTGCTCGCGCTCTTTCTAGATTCCTAACTACCCGCGGGGTACGTAAATTAGTCACGGCCATAACATCGGTGTGTAAACATGTGTCGCTACTCTTTTAAATCCTGACCCTTGCGACCACTTGCGTAAATTTTTTTTTGCGGAGGTAAGTGCTTAGTTATGTATCTAAGTTTGAAGTCAAAGTTATGCTTTTCTTTCTTAAAGTTAA
>NW_016163525.1:0-1303 GCF_001687245.7 Rhagoletis zephyria | reverse complement strand
TTCATAATTCGATTTTAAGTTTTCCTGTAAATTCGCTATAAATATGCTGTTGGACTTCAAAACGTAATTCGCATAAAGAGTTAGTATTTGTGACAGGTAAAATTCGAAATTGTNAAATTAAGTTGTTTATAAAATATCGTGAATTTTTTAAACAAATTATGTATTACATAAAAAATTAAATAACGAGTGTTGTAGCATTAATAGTGTTTCCTTCACAATTTTTGAAAAGGGCCAATGTAATGCTTAAATCCGCAGTCCAATATGTATGTATGGAAATTTTAAAAGAAAAGGAATAATGTTTATTTAAAATGAGTTTTTTCAAAAACGGCTCGACAAGTTCTGGGCTATAAAATTTTTACACATTATTTATAACATAAATAACCCAAATTAGCAATAAAAAATGATGTGCAATGACCTTCGATTTAAAGTTGGTTCAGGCCCACCGTGGCTACCAATTTTAGTCCAATTGGACCAAAGCGGCAACGCTGGGTGCTGGTTATATAATGTTCTAGACTTTTATAAAAAAGTTATACGCAATGAAAAAAAAACGAAAAATAGCCAAAATCAATAAGTTTCCGGCGGCGGCACTTCAGAAATGACGACTGCGCTGGCGCGTTAACATCTATCACATTCATACATATCCTCGCTTAAAGTACAAAACGGCGTATCGTCATTCTGCAAAACCGCGTAACTGACATTGGCTGCTAAAAATTGGATTTGCTCACACAAACTCTTGGCTTATCCATTCGTCCTGAAATATACTAGCCGGAAATGCGATTGCTTTATAAAAAAAGAGAACCATTTTGAAATATGAGTGTTTTTACTCTCTGGAAAATAATTTATGCAACCTCACATACGCGGTTTTGCATTATCTTGATACGCGGTTTTGCATTTTGTTGATACGCGGTTTTGTACTTTAAACGACGATATGTATATGTATACTACGCCAAGGGCATTACTTCGACCTTTGCCAATTGTTTTGTTTCAGAATTGGAAATATTTGTGCGTACCTGAGAGTCCAACGCGAAAAACTCCATTGTTCGCGATTGCCTGTTGGGCGCACTTTGAAATTTCACTAGTCAGTCGCTCGATAACCTGCGATTCATTGGCCACTACTATTTTTGACATAATTATAAAAATTCCAATTTATAATATGCTTGAAAGTATGAATTCTAATGCAGTCTTTAATATTTGTGCACTTATCTGACAATCAGCTGTAACCCTTGTGGTAAGTTAGCGGCAAATGAGCTTTAACCACTTGTTGCGATAAGCATTTCCAATGCGTTATGTATACACAAACATA
>NW_016163524.1:0-36075 GCF_001687245.7 Rhagoletis zephyria | reverse complement strand
TCACAATTTTTTATTTTTTTTTTGAACTGAAGAATATCAAAAATAAGGGTGAGTAATTGTGAAAAAAAATTTGAACCATCCTTATGTACATGGTATTTATTTAAAGCTCATATGGGAACTGTCGCTTTACATTTGTGTAAATATGGGACTGAGGGAGCGCATTACAAATTAAATTACATTTCCACTGTAAGTGCGGCTATTGGATTTTGTATGGACGTTGATAGCAACGTATGTACCTACATATAATTGTAAACATATTTATACATACACATTAGACTGCATCACCAACAAAAGGTGCGTTTTTTCTGCGGGTAATACAAAACTTATTATATTCTAAGACGTCCACCAAGAATATTTCGGAAAAATATTAAGATTTAAGTGAGCTCGACCGATTTGAAAATACCTTCCAAAATGAAGTTTTTTATGAATAAAAATAGTTTCTTAAAGAACTTTTTGAAAAAAGTCCCATCAGATGACATAACATGAGATAAGCTTAAAAAATCTGCATACAAATATTTAAAAATCTTTTCAACGGAATCGTAAGAATGAGATTTTTAATGGTTTTTTTTTACTTTTTTCAGAGATTAATTTACCAAAACCTGAATAAATGGGCCAAAACTAAACTGACTTAGACTTGTATTTTCACACTGTTTTTGTATTTCTGCCTAAAAAGAAGTCAATCGTGTCAAATTTTTTTTTTTACATACCAACACATCTTAATTCAACTCTGAATGACGCTCGTTCATCCTGCCTTTCTCTTTCATCCTTTGAATGAGTTTGTTAGCAAAGAAATAAAAAGGATGAGAAAATACCTTCCCAATGGCAGCTAAACGCCGAAGAGTCTAGATTCAGTTATTCAAGTTTTTCTTATACTAATCTTTGAAAGTTAAAAACAGCATCAAAAAAGTCATCATTAAGTTTCCGTTAAATTTTTTTTTAATTTTTTTTATAATATTTTGATGCAAATTTTTTAAGCTTAAACCATTTTGTCATTTGAGGGGATTAAAAAAAATCTTTGAGAAACAATTTTTATTCATAAAAAACTCCATTTTTGGAGGTATTTTCAAATCGGTAAAGTTCACGTAAATCTTAATATTTTTTCGAAATATGTTGGTGGACGTCTTAAAATATAACAGATCTTATAATTCCAATGGAAAAATAGTACCGATTTTTTTTTTTTTTGTATGGGGAGTGATGCAGTCTAATACACATATACGTATGTATTTACATTAATGCGGATGTATCGCTTGTTTGAGATGTAGGCGGCCATTTATTTACATACATTTATTATATCTAAGTAAGTGTAATTGCTGTTGGCTGTAGATAAGAAATTTAATTAAATTTCAAACCAAAGTTAAATAAGTAACAAGTTTAATGAGTTGTATATGGTTTTGTCTTCATCCAAGATAATAATTAGAAGAAAAAAATTTGAATCATATCATAATTACATATTGCTTAATAATTTTGTAAATCCCTTAGTTAAATATTTAGTTTAAGAACTTTCTAGCTGATTTCTTTACTGTGTGCTTTAGCTATAGATACAATAAGTGAGAGGAATAATTTTAGATTAAAATATTTTCTAGAAGAAAACTGTGCAAACCCTTTGTATTAGAGATTCAACTGTATCATCAAAAGTATTTGGAACTCCTAGCATCTTTTATGGTTGTTTGGATTTTGAGGACAATGGCCTCATTCATCTCATCTTCTCACTATATACATTATGGTACCTAATTCTCCACATTTTGAGATTTCCGTCTAAATATTTCTGAGAACTATTCCAAAAATTGAGTTTTTTTATAAAGGAATTTAGATTAAATTTTACTTATAATATTTTTATTGAGCTTTGTACCACGATTGTTTATTAGGAAAAATTGAAAAAGCAACAAAGTCTAAGCGGTAGAAGTTATAGCACTATTTCGGAGATCACCACATCTCCTCATCAGACTTCTTTTTTCTAGACTTCAGCAGGAATCGAACCTGCGAATTCGATGTTCAAAGTCAGAAGCGTTAACCACTGAGCTATGTACATCCCGTAAACTCTTGTTGCTAATTCGTTTTCCTTATTTTTTTTTAAATTTTACTTATTTTTTTTTTAATCACTTTAAGAATAATTTAAGCTTGGAAGGTCTGCATAAAAAGGTTTAAAACTGTTACCAAGGAATCAAAATTGTGAGAATATTGAATGCATTTTCAAATCGAGGCTGCTAGCCCCTCGGTCTCTAAGAAGTTTAGGTGTGTGTACCAGTGCATGTATGTTGTATCAAGGTCATCAATTTGCCTACACCTTTTGGTTTGGAATCAAAGTTTCCATCAAAGTACATTTCAATATGCTTGTCCTTGTGAACTGTGAAAAAAATTTCACAGATAACTTTTTACAAGAATAGTCCCTCGATTTCTTGAAACCCGCTTTGAATCCATTGTATATCCATTGAAACACTTCTCTGACAACTAAAATTTGTACTAGGGAAGCTCTTAGGAGCATCTCGAGAAGTACAGCACGATGTAATACCAAGTTTCAGTTGGTCGGTTCACCTATTGTACCAGAGCTCTAAGTTCATCCACGAAAAGTGATGCAAGACTTTTAACAAATGGATTTGTCCTGATCACCAGCCTGCGGTGGGCACTCAATGTTATGAAAACTGATAGTGTTTTGAATAATATTGGTTTAGGAAGAAAATTTAAGACACTGATCTAAGAAGTAAAATTATTCCTATTTTTTCTGTTACATAACTAAATTATTTATTTTTTCAAATTCCTAGCTGCTATGAAAAAATTTAAGTTTGTGATCGTTTGTTATCGATCATTAACACACTTGTTGTAATATATTAGTTAACTTTGTGGCAAAACTCTTAACAAAATTTAATAAAATGAAATACTCCTCTAATGCCTATATTATATCAGGTATTGAAAAAAATTACAAAAAATCTGTAACCTTTGCAAACTGTCTTTCAGAAATAAACATAATAAATATCTTGTACTATTTTTAACACAACTACATCAGTATTTCTAATGCCCAACTTTGACATTCAATTCTGTTTAATTTCAATGCCCAGTGGGTATTTTGCATATTCTGTTGTTGGGCCTTTTATGCTTCACACACTATCAGCACGAGTGGTTTATATATGTACATTTCTAAATGCGTGGACAACTTTTAAAAACATGCCAAAAACAGGCAAGCTAAATATCCTAAATGCGCACGCAATCTCAGGGAAATGCTATTTGCTATTATTTATATATTCACATATGAATGGATTTTCTTCGATTCGAATTCGATTTGTATTCAAATGGGAAGTGTAGCGTATGTAGTGACATTGTTATATTTAGGTATCAATGTACCAATATAAATACGTACATTTGTTTGTATGTATGTATATGGATTAGGGATGTTCATTTTTTCGGTATTAGTCCCGGAATCTAGATTATTATTATTTTTCAACAACTTAAATCGAAAAACATTTTTTAAAATTGTTTGAGAAGCTCTACTGCCATACAACTTTAAACCTACATTTTTATTTAAAGTGAAAATTATTTCGTAAGTAATAAAACAAATGACAATAACTGAATGCGCGAATCCATGGGGCAAATATAGTGAAGCTGCGGTTTTAGTTTTTCTCCCTTATTCTCAGGATTTATCTTAAAGGATATTGTAATTTCAAAGATATGATTAATTCCACAAATTATTTAATAAATTCAGCGCAATGTAGAATAAAAATATGGGTACCAAATGAAAGAGGAAATTTCTGTAGAAATTAAAAAATTTTAAAATTTTTGGTACACAGGGACGAGAATGTTATCGAGTTTATATAAGTCCTTAGCATATAATTTTGTCTTTGGAAGCTGTATTAGAAAGCTTTAGTAGCACTGCCATTCGGATGCAGAAAACGGGTGTATTTCCAAGTCACCGGAAGTTAAATTAAAGACGTTTCGGAACGTGTTCGAAGTAAGCTCAGAAGGTCTTTGTTTTATGAATTTCTAATTTTGCCAATTGGGTAACTTTAAATACATACATACATACGTATGTATGTGTATAGAAAATTACATGCGCTGGCAAAAAAAAAACTTCGAATGAATGAGCATGTCGAATTCCTTTTGTGCATTTNAAAAAGCGACGGTTCGGTTCAAAACTGGTTTGCAGCCCTGGTTAAAAATACATACATACTTTTTTTAAATATATATTTTTTGATAATGGTTTTGGCGACCTTTTCACTTCTTAATTTGTTAACTAACTGGCTCGAGGTAAATTTTTTGGAATCTTAATTAAAACACGTTTTTTTTTTTAATTTTTTCCAAAATATTTCGGTTACACCGCGGTAACCGTCTTCAGGGCAAATTGATTAAACGTCTGCTCCGCGTGACGTGGAATTTTGTTATTTTTTTTTGTACTAGCTTTCGTATTAATTTTCGTCTACACGGTAAAAAATCTTTAATGCCGACAAAGGTCAACCTTGCCGCAAATAGAAATTAAATTCGAAAAACGTCGAACAACATTTTGCTGATAAAGCGAAATTGCAGTTTTATTGTCACAAAGGGTACCATCCGAGAGATCCAAAGTCCGAATAATCGGTCAGGGAAGTACTTATTTTTAGTTGTTTATATATTGTATTGACTTTTTATCTATTTTTTTATTTGTGTTTTTTATTGTAATTTTTAAATTGTATTTTCTTTGTTATGTATTGGAGTACTAAGAGTTTATTCTTAATTCCCAATGAAATTAAATTTTCAATTTGTAGTTTATATTTAAATTAAAATAATTGAACCAGAAGCTGTGGTTTTCATGCTACGTCACAGCTTACATTTGTGAGGAAAGCAATTAACTGCATTTTAGATTTGGCTTTGGCAGCAGCAGTTAATTCAGTTGCTCGAAAAGGTGAATGAATTTGCCAAACAGTATCTTATTTGTCGGAAGTCTAAACTATTGTGGTACATACAAATTCAATATCATCTGAATTCTTAAATATTTTTTGAAACTCATATTTCTTACCTACCTAGGACTCCTTTCGGCCTCATAAATATATTCTCAGCGCTCAGAATATGTTTGCGGGGTACATGCATACATATGTCAAGACATAATTTTCAAATCGAAATATTTTTCTAACAACATATTTTTATAGACATTTTTTTTTTTGCTTACAACACGTATTTTGGCAATTGTATTGATATGCTTTCAGAAATTCTGACTATTTTTCATAATTAAGCCCTATTGCTGAATATCCTTTTTTCCGAAATCATGACCTAGTACCTTATCATCTTTCGAAAATTGAATACGAAATATATTTGATGCGAGCAAATAACGAATATCAATGATATGTGTGCTGTTTTTTTAATTCAACAATCATATTTGTCAATAAATTTGAAGCAAAATTTTTTTTATTTATACACTTCAAACAGCTGTGCTGCTATTAGTATGCAACTTTTCACGACACACTCTGTCTGCGGGACAATATTCTACGCTTCAACAAATCGGTCGTCCGGGTAACGCCACCTCCATGGAAAATAATTAAAATTGCTTTTGGCCAAAAACCCGATGCTTCAAAATTGCACTCATTCGTTTCGGTGGTGCGCAAAAGTTTTGATTGCCAACAACACGAGCTAATGTTGTCTTTGTTGTAAATTTTTCCCTGCTCCTGCAATTAAGTGGCATAAGTGTGGCTCTAATTGTTGGTGTATATTTTGTCTTACGAGCTATATAACGAGCTGGCTGCATGGCTGGCTGGCTGGCAGGTTGGACTGGTGTTGCTGTTTTCGCTCTTTGCACTATATACATACATACATACATACATACATATGTCTCAAATAATTTTCGAATTTCTGCTGCTGCTGCTGCTGCTGCTAGTTGGCCAAATTCGCACACCCCGTCTCACACACACAACTCAGACTTACAACACACTCGTCGTCAACACACTACTCACGCTTCAGCACAGCGGTAAATGAGAAAAGTTGATGCGCGTTCTTTTGGCTCGTTTGCCTGCTGAGCTAGGCCGTCTGGTTGGGAGGTTTGGCGTGCGGACCCCCTCTAGTTGCTAAGTTATTGGCTCATTCCAGTTGATGGCTGTCGAACGCGCTGTTGACTGGCAGCCGTCATTACCTCGTAAAAATGAAAAAAAAGGAAGTGAATGTAAAAAACACAAAATAAGCAGAACTGGAACTAAGAGTCCTACATACGCTGACTCACTCAAAAACTTGTCGAATAAACAAACAAGCAATATAAGGGCCATAGCCAACGAACTGGCGGAGTGACGCCATCGACGCTGGAGTGCCACAACATTGCCGGAAGAGTGTTTCATTTCGAATTTTGTACACAACCAGCACGCAGACACATTTTTATATGCTTCGGCGTGGCTTTTTTGTGCAAATTTTATGATTTTCTTTAATCGTCAATTTTCGTTTTCTCGTATTTTTGTTTTTTTTTTATTTTTTGCTCTCCTCATCGTTGGCTAGCAACATTGGCAGTAGTCGCGTCTGCAGTTTATGACTGTTTATTATTATTGTTTTGCGCTGTTCTGCGCTGTTTTATGCGTTTATTGCGTTCCAGCTGAAAATAGAAAGTCCAAGTCGCACATTTGCATACCAGCCGCAGCCACAGCCACAGCCACAGCAGCTTAAATGCGCTCACTCAGCGGGTGGAGGGGAGGTAAACTTGTGCGCTTTTCGACAAAAAGTTGTTTGAAAGTTTGGTCCTTTGCAAAAATAGTCGCCCTCAATTTCATGTGGAGTGGATGAAAACAAAAAAAAAAAAACTTTAAAGCTGAATTAAGTTGAAAGTTCCTTTTTCAACTGAATTCTTTGAAAAGTTGCAAACTGTACTCGCTGATTGCTGGAATTTGTGTGTAGGGATTTAATTGCAGTTGTTGTTGTTGTTGAACGATATTGAATTTTAGTAAATTTGCGACTCCGATAAGTTAAAATAATGTTTGAACTGCTAATTGTTTCATTTTTACTATAAAATGATGAAAAAACAATTCGCTTGTGGCGGGGTCAATTCTTAAAGTTTATGCTATGAAAAAACATATATATATTTTGAAAATGTGCAAAGACCAAAACTCCAAAGCAAAATTTTTGAAACAATAATTGAATTTCTTACTAAACCAATAGAAATATTTTACTTTAAGTCACCAATAGAGTGCCAAATAAACCACATTCTTATAAAATGGATGCATTGTAGTAATTGTGGGTCAGTATTACATTAGAAAATTTTAAAAAGAAATATTACTTGATTTTTAAAAGTCAAAATATTTAACATTTCTTGTTCTCCTCTGGCGATGTAACTGCCTAAACGATTTTGGCTGAGTTCAACAAAAGCCCGCCAGTCTCCCATTTCCTGTGCAAACTCACGTCAATTGGAATTGCCACGTGAAGCTAAGTCCTTCGTCACTTGGCTGTCCATCGCAGTGGGGGCCACCCTCTTCCCCTACTACCACCACAAGGTTCCGCAGGGAATACTTTCAGAGCTGTAGCGCGGGCGTCTATTCGAACGATATGGCCAAGCCATCGGAGCCGTTGTGTTGCGTACAATGTCTATGTCCCTGTAAAGCTCATAGAGCTCATCGTTTCATCGTCTGCGGTACTCGCCGTTACCAACGCGTAAAGGCCTGTAAATCTTCTAAAAAATATTTATTTCGAATACTCCAAGAACCGCCCAATCGGAGGTTATCACTGTCCATGCTTCAGCATCGTATACCAGCACGGACATAGAGAGTGATTTTAGTTCGTCGATTGGGGACTTTACTTCTCAGTTGCCCACTCAGTCCAAGGTAGCATTTGTTGGCAAGAGTAAGGCGCGAATGCGCTGACTGTATGTTTGATTGGTGACAGAAGATACTTAGTCTTCTCCTCGTTGACCGCCAGACCCATTCGCTTTGCTTCCTTATCCCACTTGTAAATATAAATTTCACGCTCTTGTAGTAAACTGTTCCTGAGGGGTTCAGTTCTGTAGCTCTTATTATCATCTCCTAGATCAGATTCAAAAAATCAAATGAAATTAAACGGCTCGAAAAGGTCCTTCCCAATTCTGACCAAGCTAGTGTTATTGCTCAACTACATTTCACACAAACGTATCAGTTTTTCGGGGTATGTGTCGATCCTGTTCTTGCGGGTATTTTCTAAGATTTGGCACATTGTGAACACCTGATCTATGGTCATATGAGTTCATTTACGGTGGGCTTCGGTCTTTCACACAATACACTCGACAAGACCTTGTAACCAATGCTTAGAATTCTGACCCCTCGGTAGTTTGCGCATATGGGGGGGTGGCTTTTCTTGTGCGTGCAAGATCCCTTCCTTTCCCATCTAGGCATTCAAGACGCCAAGCACGATGTTGATATCGTTGCGGGGGCAGTGTTCGTATGTGCATTACAAGCGGTCAATGACCGCCGGTCATCAGTGTTTCCAGAACTTTTTGGGCCGACCGGCTAGATTGGCAAAAAAAAGCGGCTAAAAATCTATGGATGTTATTTCGTCGGCATTATATTTTTGTTTTTGTTGCTGTAGTTGAACAAATACTTTTGGTTTAATTACTCTTAATGCATTTCCAACTGAAAAAGGTCAATTTTTTTTAGTGTGGCAATATTTGTAGGGAGGCGTTCTCGTAATTCCTTTATTAAAGTGATAATAAAATAGCGACCATTTTCTCGAATTATTTTCTCGGCTTCGTGGTCAAAAGCGTTTGTGCTTACTTTTGTTTTTAAATACTTTTCAAAACTGTGATAAAACTGAGGAAATGGAGCAAGGTATGGTTCCAACGGGGAGCATATAGGATCAAATGTGTCCGCGCTAATAACCACTTGGGAGCATAGATGCAAAAGTAAAACAATGAGTTCATTAAAAATCTTCATTGTGTCTGCATTATTGCTTTCGAACAACTTGTTTACTTTTTGCACCTGAAAATTAGGCAAATAGTAAAATCGGCTAAAAACGGCTAACTTTTTTTTACAAACCGGCTAACAAATCGGCTGCCGGCTAGATCGAATTTTCTCCGGCTAGTTGCTATCAAAGCCGGCTAAGTCTAGCCGGAAAACGCCTAAAATGGCAACGCTGCCGGTCATATAAGAGACCGCCGGTCATATAAGAAATCCTTGGGCTCCTCGTCCTTCTCTTCCGTCGGCGCATGGGCGCAGATGAGCGAGATGATGAAGAATCTCGCTTTTACGCGGATTGTCGGTTAAGTGGCGGATCCCGAACCCAGCGCACAATCCATTGCTACAGTGTCAGTGTCAGTTAAGTGAACATTATTTTAATTTTCGAATTTTTGGTTTCACCAATCAGTTTTATTTTTTAATGGCGTTTTCGCTGCCACCGAAAAATTTTACCTTCTCTTTGCCCTTTACGCACAAATACTAAGAAGAGGGCAATGAGACGGCAACATTTTTGGTAGAATCGAAAAAAAAAAAAAATAATTAATTGAGAATTAATACAAAATTTCATCAAAATTAATTTCCAATAAAATGAATTTGGTGAAATGCGGCCTTAGCGCAGCACTGCTTAACAGCAGTGAAACCATGAAATGGAAAGTTGAACGCATCTGACCTTTTCGCCCTATAATCTTCACTTCCTATTCATGAAATAAATATAAATACGATGACGGAACGAAAAAGCATACGCCATGTTTGAATCTTTGGTGTTACCAAGAATCCATACAACATTTTTATATAAATGCGTTAAATTCGGACTACAGCAGGCCAGTAGAGCCACTATAAGTCCGGAGACATCTAAATACTTAAAATATGTATTTTTTTTGGATGGAAATGTACAGCAGTGGGATTCTAGAAATCGCAATGCTAAATTCCTATTGCTAAATATCTATAAATTAGGGCTGTGCGATTAATTGATTATTCAAAATTTTAATTAATCATAAAGTAAATAACTCAATTATTCGATTAATTGGAAATTATGATTACTCAAAAGTTCAGTTACTCGAGTAATCAAGATTTTGATTAACCAAAAACAAAAAAATTTGAGCAATTTGCTTTATGATTAATCAACATTATGAATAAAATGAGTAATCAACATTTCAAAGTACTATTTACATACATACATAGAAAGCAGTTGAAGTTCCTTGAGACTTTGAAAAAAACGTTTCTGTTTTCAAAAATTAAAATTAAATACATACATACATACATTTTTTTTTTCATATACAGAATATAAAAAAGAAAATAAGCATTTTCTAAAGCAAACTCTTTTAACGAGCAAAATTAATTTTTTTGAGTAATCATATTTCAAGAAATTCGATTAATCATCGTTTTGAGTAATCAAAATCTTGATTACTCGAGTAATTGATTAACCGAATAACTGATTAACCAACTTGCTCGAGTAATCGAATAATCGCACAGCCCTACTCCAAATACATAAAATGTGGGCTTAAAAATATGCAAGGCGAAAGAGGAAGGGGTTTTAAATGAAATCGTTGGAGGTGTTGTATATTTTAGCTTGATTCATTTAGAGATTTCCGATTTCTAGAATCCTACTGCAGTTTTGAATTTTTCTGCATATCGATTTTATTTAAAGCTAGCAAAACTAGAAAAATTTCATGTTTTGTTAATACCTTAATGCCGCTTTTGAAATTACTCAGCTTCTTAAACCAAAAGCTTAACTTAAAAAAAAAATATGGCGTTACTAAAGAATTGTGCAGACGACACAACTTCAAAGAATATGTAATCAAATCTACGAGTATTTAGTTCCAAAAATTGTTTGTCCATCTTTGCGGCCTTTTGCGCTTTTAACNAATCTGTCGACAGGTTTGGAATTTTATCTTTGAAACGCCACACTTTTCTTTGAAATCGCTTTATTAGTTCTCGTGCAATAAGCGTTTTTGTGAAGCTCTAAAAATTACAACTACAACATTTGAACATAGCCCCCATACCATAAGGTAAGACGTATTCTACGTCAAAAAAATGGCTGAGTTGTATGGAAGTAGAAAGCATTTCACCTTCGGGCCATCAAATCTGACGTGAAACATGAGCGCGACTTGCGAGTGCCTATGCGAGCGCGATTCATGTGAAGAGAACTAAGCAAATCGGCTATTGGGCGTTATACGCCACAAACTATCGCAAATCAAACTACTGGCAGTCGCTTAAGGCAAAGAAGCGGCGGCGTGAGTGTGGAACGATGTTTTTTTTTTTTGTTTTTTAATAGTACACAGCACAATTTCTAGATAGACTTATTGGCACTTTGTCAGACATGAAAAGAAACTAGTGAACTGGTTTTAAATTGCGAGACACAAGTTTGAAATGTAACTAATGATTTTCGAGCTAAAGTTGCAGGTTCAAAAAAAAATAATAAAAATTAAATGGTGATGGGCCATTTTTAAATTGCATCTTTATATGTATGTACATATATGTATGTGTACATATTTACTCAAAAAATAAAATTTTAGACAAGTGATGTATGTGGCGGTAGTTAGGTGAAGTGCTAGGCTTTTATAAAAAAAAAATTTGAACATTAACTAAACAAAAGAAAATAATCCAAAACTAGTCAAAATATCATTTGACTAAATCAGTTGACCGCAAGGGTATAAATTTGGACCACATTAACCGATTTCTATAATTACTATATTTTTTTTTTAAGGAAAGGTGATCGCATACTAATTTGGTTTAAATGCGATCATTGGATCATGAAGAAATTAACAGTACTCTTAAACTTTTATATTAGAATTGCAGTCGGTTTGTTTTTGCTCAAAAATTATATGTTTTCGAAAAAGTCAAAATTTACTGGGCTATCTATAAAAAAAGCATTTTATAACTATGTAGAAGCTTCAGTCGAGTTGCATTATTATACGAGTGGAGTACATATATATATAGTAAAAAACTGCTTGTCCCAGTGCAGCCAAAAATTCAGAAAATTCAGAAAAATTCAGCTGAAAAGCACATAATTTGGTTATACTTACATTATTTAGTTACAATTACCAAATCATGTGTCGAGAGAAATATTTTTAGCTGAATTTTTTCTGGGTGTGGGAAAAGTCGTAATGCGTTACATGCGTGTAATGATGTAACGAGTATCCAGAAAGTCCCACAAAATTCATATTAAATCGCATACATTCCTCGATTTTTAGGTAATGCAAAATTGAATGGACTTAGGACTTAGTGGGGGAAAAATACATTTTCGAATGTGAACATTAAATACATAAAATTTTCCCACTGGGGTATAGCGTGAATTTCTATGTACATATGTATATGCTTGACTTTTCGCGAAATTTTTGTGGCGCCACTTTCATGGTGAAACCAGCATTGCTGCAGTATCAGCAAAGGAGTGCAACTGCGAACTTTTTGCCTTTAGAGTCCAACTTTACTAATTTTTTTTTTCGCTGTATTCACCTACTCTTCCGTCCTTCTTACGTTCGTTTTGTAGACATTATTTTATTTTTGTCGCTTCTGCAGCGTATTGTCATAGTGAAAATAGCGCGAGTGCTTGCCTCAGGTATTGTCGCTTTTGTTGTTGCGACACAAAAAAATTGCACACACACCAAGCGAATGGCGAAAAACTCTGCGAAATGAGCACAACAATTCACAAGGAAATATGCAAATTGGAAGCAGTTCAACGTGCCAGCAGAAATGAAGAAATGGACAGCCGAAACCAACAGCAGCGTACTTTTATTTATTTTTTCCTTCTTCCATTTCTTTTTGTTTTTCTAATTTTGGCTCATCATCCTTCCAGTTGTTGTCCTTCCAGCTGCAGTAGCCGTGCTGCTGAGGTGAAATACGCGAGTGAGTGAAAACGAGAACAAAAAAAATAAAAAAATAAAATAAAAATTAATTGCATATTTTTGAGCGCTATCTGGTGAGAACGAAAAATTTGTGTCAAGTAGTATGCACCGTCACGAAAGGCTGTGACCGGTGAAGTTGCTGGCTAAATATTGATGATGGAAAGTTTTTATTTCGTGTATTATTAATTACGAGCAACACTGCGTGACAGTTTTTGGTCACTGAATTTAGGCGAAAGTGGCAAAAGTTTAGGAAAGCTTGCGATATTTTACCTAACGAAATGCACAGCGAGTTGTTGAATTTGCTGAACGAATTGCATGTGAGAACTAGATTTAAAATTTTTTATTTTGATACTGAAGTCGTGGCCAATAATTCTTTGGAAAGTTGGTGAGAATGCCGAAAACGTTAAGGAATTTCGGGGATCTTTATGTTTGGTTTATCATGTTCTTAGGTGAGAATACAATTTTAAAAACTTTAGATTTGTAAAACGCCTATATGGTAGAAAGCAGCAAACGTCCAAGAAAATCTGAGGTCAAAATATGAATCAAGGTATTCAGAGAGGTTAACATTCTTCCTCAGTTATGCTTGATGGAAGTATACCAGCAATGTATGCCTGAAGACGGGTTGAAAAAATTGACATATATATTTTCTATTGCCGGGTACTCATTGCTGGTTTACTGTTAATAGTAATATGGTACTTAAAGTTAACAAGTTTACTGTGATTGGTTAGGTAGCTAGTCAGTAACCAAATTTACGTTATATTTAAGAGACTTACTAGATATGTAGCTTCTTTAAGACCCCAACAGCTCCCAAGTTCTCAGTTTTCACACTAAGAAACCAACAAACTCCACAAAACATTTCCAATCCTTTCTCCTGCCCTTCTCTCTTTAATCACTTTTCATAATATATTACGGTGCAGATTGGGATTAAAAGTACCTAAAACCATCTGAGTGTTTGACGCCTGCACTTGAATATATCTACAAGAATCTTGAGATCTTGAGTTTCAACAAAGGTCGTACACAGACCAAAAAAAAACTACGTTTATTGCTTTTGTAGAGTAGTTCTAGCTGGGATGCGGTGGTTACCTATTGCTTCTGCAGAGAAATGCGAAGCGCCGAGAGTAAAAAAGTAATGGGGACGTGAAAACGATTTCAAGACCGGGACTAGTTCCTGCAGAGAGAAAGGTGAGAATATAGCAACATACGTCTAGTGTACACTTGAGATGTGCACATAACTCTTCTCAGAGAGTCTTCGTGTATTGAAATACACATCAATATTTACAGCTATATTTTTAAAGTAGTGAAGGACCACCGATTGCTTCAGCATGGACAACGAGTGAAACATAATTCTTCCCAATAGATGCCTTTCGAATGTCTGGAATTTTAAAAACAGAGCCCACCAGTTCTAGTGGTCTAGGAAGTTGTGTAATTGTGAAACGACCTAACTGGCGCAACTTCACACAAGAGCGACTAAAGTGACGAATAAAAAGGAGACAAAAGTTTCAGCACCCCAGTAGCGATAATGAAACCACTGTTGTGTTTATTCTCTCTACTGGCATACCTGTTGCAGGCAAAAGCAACTTCAGCTTGAATATACGAGGCGTTCGAAAATATAAATAACGACACTGTAACCGAGTTCGCTTTAATGTTTTATTTGTAATAATACTGCGATAAAAGTTAAAGTAAGAGGTTTTTATATCTTTTCGTGCCTCGTACGCGTTTGAATTCTCATCCGTAAGTGAACTCCGAGGGCACGCTTCGGTCAATTCAAAAGCGTTTACATTTTAGGCACGGTTGTATTTTTTGGTAGAAATATAACGAAACAATTTCTTTTGTACGACTGGACAATTCAAGTTTAGTACGTACATACAGTTTTGTAATCTAATGAAAATTAGTGCAATTACAGTTTTGTATAAAAGTATAATGCTTTAATCAGTAACATCCTCCCGCCCGTGATTCGCATCACTGGTGAGAGAATCACTACGAACGTCAAGTACCGCAATTTTGGACGCTGGTCTCCGCAGAATACCTGTTGACGTTTTGACTAAAACAGATCTGACCTGACCATCTGCGGCTGGTTTTGCTTCTGTTACGATACCCCGCTTCCAATGACCTCGGCTCTCGTTGTCGTCGCACACTATAACGATGTCGCCTACAACTATAGGCTTCACCCTCCTAAACCATTTCGTACGCCGGGTTAGGGTGGGGAGATACTCGAGTATCCACCTCTTCCAAAAGGTCTGTTTCAGTTGTTGCACTATATGCCACTGCTTTCGTAAACATATTTTCTCTGACATCGCCGGAGTTTGAACTTCATTCGCGCAGCCTAACAAAAGGTGATTGGGCGTCAGAGGTTCGGCGTCTGTACTTTCTATCGGCACGTGTGTCAATGGGCGCGAATTTATAAAATTTTCTGCTTCAATCAGGAGACTGTGTAACGTCTCCAACTGTGGCGCTCGCTCCTTAAGTGTGAACATCAAAACTCGTTTTACGCTTCTGACCATTCTTTCCCATACGCCACCAGCAGATGGGTTGGCAGGCGCATTGAACACCCACTCTACACCTCGACGATCACACTCTGATTGCATACCACTTTGAACGCTTACCCAATCTTCTTTGCTTGCGCCGACAAAATTAGTTCCCATATCGCTTCTGTGCCGCACCAGTACACCTCTCCGGTTTATGAAGTTGCGGCAGACAATAATGGCAGCATCTGTTGACAAGTCCCTAGCTACTTCCAAATGAATGGCTCTAATAGTTAGGCACGTGAAAAGTGCAACCCAACGTTTTTCTTGACGACGGCCTATGGCTACTAGCACAGGCCCGAAGTAGTCAACACCCGAATATGTGAACGGGCGCACGAACGGCGTGATTCGGTGGCAGGGTATTTGGCCCATAAGTGGCGTTTCGGGAACAGCGGATAAATTTGTGCATATTTGGCATTCAGCTTTAATTTACGTCAATAATCGGCGCGCACTCGGAATCCAAAACTTCCGACGTATATCGCACATTGCAGCTTCAAAATTTTGGTGATGGAAAATTTCGTGATAGTGCTTGGCTATGAGTCGCGATATAGGATGACCCCTTGGCAATATAAGCGGCCGCTTCGTTCACATAGGGATGCATTCGGCGTAGTCTATCCGGCCCCCTAATCTCAGAATGCCCTCATTGTCCAACATTGGGCTCAGCTTAAAGAGACTGCTGGATTTCTTAATTGGCGCACCTTTGCGCAAAGACTCAATTTCGTTGAAAAAAACTTCTTGTTGCACCAACAGGCATATCAGCAATTCAGTTTGCTTAATTCCATTCGCGGTAATTAGTATTCGCATTGTTGCCAACGGGGACCTTACGAAATTTCATTATGGCATATCGTACCCATGTCATTACCCTTAAGAACTTATAATAATTTGAATACTTGTTAAATGGAATAAGCATATCTGCAAATGCTACTGAATATATTTGCTTGGAGCGTCTCTCTTCTTGGCATTCTTATGATTATAATGGATTGGCATAGCTGGCCATTTGTTTTCAGGCAATTTCAAAAAGGGTGGACCATTTAACCACTTACAATTTTGGAAAAAGGTTTTTATACGCGTTGCATCGTCGGCTGGGTTGTCCTTACCTGGCACCCACCTCCACTGGCTGGCTTCGGAAGATTGCAGGATTTCAGCTATACGGTGCGCTACGAACTGCTTGTAGCACCTGGCGTCGGACCTTATCCACTGAAGAACTATCTTCGAGTCTGACCAGAATATTACCTTGTGTGGCTGCACGTCATGATTGTTGATGACAGCTTCCTTCAATCTTATGCCCAAGACGGCTGATTGTAGCTCAAGTCTTGGAATGGACAATGGCTTCAGCGGGCTGCACCGGGATCGACCCACAGCGAATACGTCGTCTGTATCATTTGCGTAGTGAATTCGCCAAAAGGCAACGGCAGCAAATGCGATCTCACTCGCATCAACAAATACATGTAGTTGTATGTCGGCATTCGGATTCAAAAATTGTATGCCATAGCATCTTGGCATTTTAAAATTTTCGATGTTGTTTAACGTTTTGTACCATTGCAGCCATTTCTTATAGATGTCTTCAGGGATTGGCTCATGCCAATCTATGCTCCTGTGCCATATACTGGGCCCTTTCCTTCTCCGACGAGGCTAGCGAGTTTTGTAAGCCTTTTATTTGCTCGCGTAACGCCTCAGTCACTTCGTCTTGTTGAACTACTGTGCGATCGTTTTCGTCGAAGCGGGATGAAGAGCTCTTCGCGAGAAGCACATTACTTTACATTTCTTAAGATTTAGAGGCATACGATTTACTTGACACCAGTAAGCCATGCTGTTTAAGTCTGATTGTAGCAAAGACCTTTCTTTAATTGAAACGTACGATTTATAAAGCTTTACATCATCTGCATACATTAAAATTTTGGAAAATTGTATATCTGTAGAAATATCGTTTATAAAAAGCAAGAACAGAATCGGGCCTAGGTGGCTACCTTGAGGGACTTCTGAAGTAACATCAATGACGTCAGAGATAGTATTTTTAAACATTACCCTTTGTGATCTATCATAGAGGTATTCAATTCAATTCATCTTTATTCAGTCTATGATTAAAAATCTTACAGACTAGATTACACAGATTACAAATAGATTACGATATGGTAACTGTGCAAACTAATAGGAGTAAACGATTCAAGCGATTAATAGATGATGATAATTCGATATCGATCTTCTTAGAGATGTTATTAAATTCCGAGAGCGCTCTAAATATAGGCGCTAACGAATAGAAATTTGCCTTAACTACACTAAGATAAAAGGGAGGTTGAGATCGTAAGGTTCTGTGAGGAACATTGAAATTTATTAGCTCTAGTAGTTCAGGGCAATCGATCTTCCCACAGACCAAATCAAAGAGAAACATAAGGAGCTGAATAATTCTTCTTTTTTCTAATGACTGCAAATTTATTAGCTGACAGCGGGCCGCATAGGGCGGAAGCGGGTCGGAAAAATTAAGTGGTTGAAGAGCAAATCGAAGGAACTTTCTTTGAACCCGTTCGATTCTCATAGAATGACAGCTATAAATAGGACTCCAAATGACTGACGCATACTCTAATTTTGAACGTACTAACGAGTTAAAGAGAATTTTCCTAGTGTAAGGGTCCTTAAAGTCCCTCGCATATCGACGTAAAAAAGCTAAGTTACTATACGCCTTTGGAAGCAAATAGCATACATGGTTTACAAAAGTAAAACCCGAATCAAAGACTACACCCAGATCAACAAAATCATTGACCAAAATGAGCTTCTGATTTAAAATTGAGTAACACGAAGCGAATTTACAAGGGGATCTAGAAATTGACATATGGAAGCATTTTTTTATATTGAGCGATAGCTTATTAATTATACTCCAACTGACTAAATTATCCAAATCATGCTGCAGATAGAGGACATCGGACGGACAAGTTATTTTACGAAACAATTTGAGATCATCGGCTTCTTTACGCCGATGCAATGTTTGAAGCAAGTACCAATATCATTAATAAACAGAATAAATAAAAGAGGGCCTAGGATGCTACCCTGAGGAACACCTGACGAAGCAACAAAGGACTTGGATTTATAATTTTCAATTTCTACAAAAAGAGTTCTATCTGTAAGGTAAGATTTCAACCATGACAGGAAAACAGAATGAAAGCCCATACACTGCAGTTTACTTAGCAAGATAGCATGTGAAACTTTATCAAACGCTTTCGAAAAGTCAGTATAAATAGTATCGACCTGACAACCACTTTTAAATGCTGAGACACAGTATTCCGAAAATACCGCTAAGTTAGTGACTGTGGAACGACCACAAACGAAACCATGTTGCTGGGGCTCCACTATACTTTTACAAACGAAAGAAAGTTTATCCTTAACCACTTTTTCAAACAGCTTAGAGGAGACCGTTAGTTTGGAAATAGGCCTATAATTAGATACATCATTTCGGCATCCCGATTTAAATATCGGAGTGATGGATGCCACCTTCCACCGACTGATAAAAACACCTGTAGAAAGAGAGAGATTAAAGATTTTACATAAAGGAACACAGATGGAAGACCTGCACTGTTTCAAGAAATATGCACAAAGACCATCATTGTCACATTTAAGGGACGACTTTATGGAAGAAATTGCATTTATAATGTCAAGCTCCGATATGGAGAGCGCTCCAAAGTCTAGCCGTTGAGCTGGACAGATAGGAGGGAATGTACTAACAGGTATATCATCACAGAAATTGGATTTGAAGAAATCCGCGAAAAGGTCGACTGTATCAGCTAAAGATTGAGAACTATTGCTATTAAAATTCATGCATGTTGGTATGTTTGAACAACCTTTTTTGGAGCGAATGAAGCTCCAAAAAGCTTTCGGATTTTCTTTTAGCTCAAATTCAAACCTACTAATATATTGATTATAAAGAAATTTATCGAGGACATTAAACTGTTTCATGAGAGACACATATTTATCTTTCAAAATATTGTCATTTCTATTGGCAATATACAATTTGTGGTATTTATTCCGTTTGTTTTTTAAATTTTTAAGATTCGGGGTGTACCAAGGTAATTTGTGGATTCTGGGCGGAAGGATAGAAAGATTATTAGAAAATATATTTGATATTATCTGCAAGAAGACTTCATAACACTCACTAACATCTTCTGAATAAAGGAGATTGCTCCAGTTTATGTCAGAGATGGTACAACCCAAAGCAAGGAAATCTGCATTTCGAAAGTCGTAAGACACCGGTTTCTTGGGTTCCATTGTAATACCCTCAAAGAAATTCAGAGTTAAGCTAAGCGGATTATGGTGCTTATCGGTCTTACCGATTGGCGAATCACATTCACAAAGATCGCAAATTAAATTTTCATCCACAAAAACAAGATCCAGTATTTTAAACAGCCTATTAAAAACAGTATTAATCTGGGTAAAATTCAAACTAAAAAAACTATCCAATAGATGGATTTCATGGGCTCTATTAACTTTAGTTGTAGTCAAGATACCTTTATGTTGTAGATCAGACCAGCTAATGTCTGATAGATTAAAATCCCCTAGAATACAAAAATTACATTTATCATTACAATCACAGAGGCTAACAATATTTTCTACGTGATTATTATATAAACTATCGGAACTATTAGGTGGAATGTAAGATACACAAATGAAAAGTTTACCAAAGGAGCCAAAAATGCACACACATAATTGATCCAGAAGAGAATCCTGGTTAAAAAGTTGAAACAACGTAGAACTTAAACTGCGTCTTACAGCTATTAAAACTCCGCCGCCTTTTAAATGACCAGTTTTCACCGCATCCCTATCCTTGCGATATGTCTGGAACAGGCTCGGATCAAAATACTCCTCGTCAAAGAAATCGTTATTGAGCCAAGTTTCGACCAAAACGTAAACATCATATTCGACACGAGACGTAGCTAAATATACATCTTTCGATTTTGTGCGCATGCCAGACATGTTTTGGAAGTATATTTTTAGACCTTTGAACGCTGATTCATAGGAGCTACGTGATACGCTTATTTCGTCGGTTCTGAGTTTCCCACTTTTTGAAAAAAACGAAAAGGTCTCACATTAATCTCCGACGGCCAAACATTAGGAATAAGGACTTGGTCATAAAAAGCTGGCTCAACACCAAATTTGAAATTAATACTCCGCAAATTATTCATATCCGCATCCTTCTTAACAAGCTTATGGCAAGCGAGATGTATGCGGTCAATTCCAGAATGTTTGGACACGTACGAAATTACACTCTCCTCGCTGACGGTCGGCTTAAAGGAGGAGACATGCACCCATTTCTTCCTAACAACAACATCCAGTTCAACATTTTCATTGCGACCAATGATATTTCTTTGCTTGGAACCTTTTTTATGACGCACAGTATTCCATTCATTTTGGCCAGCAACAACCACATCAGTCTGAGCGCCAGAAGCATTAAATGCATCTATTGCCTGCAGAGCAGAACCAGACAAAGCAGCGGGAGAGCCAATTAGCGCGCAAACAGGTGCAGTAGACGTTGAGCAAAGAGTAGTAGGCAGCGCAGCCGACGCAGCAGCTGAAATAGGCAAATACGAAGAAGTAAAGATAGCTGGATTAGGTGCAGAAGCAGCAGCATAAGAGAGATTTATAGTGGACGTTTGCAAAGAGTGAGACGTTGAAACAGCAGCAGAAAATGGAATAGCAGCAATCATCCGAGTTGGCATCGCAGTCACAATATTAGTGCCAGTAGCAGTAACATAGGAAGATAGCGTCGACGATGCATGCGCCGAAGTAGCAGAGCGAGGCGGTATGAAGAGATCCAACGTAGAAAATTAGGTGGAAGACCACCCCCAAAATGTAGAAATGGAAAAAGGCAAATGCGCTTTGAAAAAAGGCTAAAAGGCATATATTTTTTAATTTTGTTATGTACTTCCTTTATGTACAATGTGCATGTCCAATTAAATAAATTAAAGAATACATACAGTGATCAAGAAATTATAGCCGAACCACTTTTTGCCAAGTTTTAACGTTTTATTTTCGTTGTTATTAATTTTGGTAATTTTTTTTTATAAAAATATAGTTCATTCTTAAAAAACAACCCGTTTGAATTCAAGTTACCAAATTTGTGCAATATTAAAAAAAAATCAACAAACTTTCGTACAAATTTCGATCTTTTTCAAAAATTCTAAAAAATAAATCGTAGTTTTTAGCCATTTGAAACTTATACTTTATTCTATTTACTAGAAATCAATGGGCTACAAACTGCATACTCAGAATCTAATTAAAACTCTCGGAAGTTTTTACGAGAATTTGTTGAATTATTTTTTTTAATTGCACACATTTTTAAGGCAGTGGCACTCGATTGGTCCATTTGTTCAGATTGGTACATTTTTATATCCGGCTATTGGTACAAAACAAAAAAAGTGACATTTTTCTTTTTGTAGTCAAAATAGTTTCTTAAAGGATTTTTTGGAAAAAATCCCCTCTGATGACAGAACAGTTTAAGCTTAAAAAATCTACACTGCCGGGACAAAGTACTGGCACAGCAAATTTTTCACAATATATGCAACAAAATTTTATTCTAATATTTTTCCGCTAATTTCGTACAAAAATATGGTCCGTTCTACAACAAAAAACATAAAAATATAATTCCTTAACTTTGTGCAAAACTCGCGAAAATTCAGTGAATTTTCATGAAAATTTTCAACTTTTTGTATGCAGATTTGTAGCCCAATCAATTTTATTATAATAATATGCAAGTTTTAAGTAGCTCGGAGTTACGTTGATTTTTGGTAATTTTTTTTACGTAACCTCTTCCATACAAAAAATTTTTTTCGAAATTACTTTATATGGAAAAAATGCAAAACATCTTCAACAAAAAAAAAATTCTCAAAAATCAACGCGATTTTTGACTAACTCCGAACTTGCATTTTTTTGCTAGAATTTAATGGGCTGCAAAACTGCATACTCATCTGATTAAAAAGTTGAAAATTTTGATGAAAAATTGCTGAATTTTCGCGAGTTTTGCACAAAGTTAAGGAATTATATTTTTATGTTTTTTGTTGTTGAATGAACCATATTTTTATACAAAATTGGCGGGAAAATATTAGAATAAAAATTGTTGCCTATATTATGAAAAAATTGCTGTGCTAATACTTTGTCCCGGCAGTGTACATAAAACTATTAAAAAATTGTATCAACGGAATCATAATAATGAGATTTGTGATGCTGTTTTTAAACTTTTTTCAAAGATTTATTTAAGAAAAACTTGAAAACCTGCTCCAAAACTTTACCGATATAGACTTATAAGGTATCACAGGTATCATTTTCTCACCCTTTTTGTTTCTTTACAAAAAAACTCATTCACGTCCCAATTTTTTTTTTTATTCAATACCAACACATCTTAATTCAACATGGAATGACACTCGTTTATCTTACCTCCATTTTTCATATTTTGAGTGAGCTTATTCGCAAAGAAATTAAAAG
This sequence comes from Rhagoletis zephyria, assembly GCF_001687245.7. Classification (NCBI taxonomy): domain Eukaryota; kingdom Metazoa; phylum Arthropoda; class Insecta; order Diptera; family Tephritidae; genus Rhagoletis; species Rhagoletis zephyria. The sequence goes on along the minus strand of NW_016163524.1, from coordinate 13,392 downwards.
GGTGAGAAACTGATACCTCATAAGTCTAAATTTGAAGGTTTTGGATGAGTTATTTAAGTTTTTCTTAAACCAGTCTTTGAAAAAAGCTCAAAAACAGCATCAAAAATCTCATTATTATGATTCCGTAGATTTTTTTTTTTATATTTTTATGAAAACTTTTTAAGCTTAAACTACTCAGTCATCTGAAGTAATTTTTTCAGAAAATATTAAAAAAAAACTGTTTATTTGGTGGAAGTCTTAAAATATAATACATAGATTATATAATTCCAGTGGAAAAACAGTACCGCTTTTTTTATGGGCAGTGATGCAGTCTACTGTACATAAGTTGGCTATGATTACTCGGCCGTGCTATCATAGTAGCACAATGCCGCTAGGTACATTTTACAATTTTCAGGCAATAGCCTCATGCGATTATCGATTATATTTTTGTTGTTTGTTATTTTATTTTTATCAGTATTTTTCTTTTAATCAAAATATGTTGAAATAAAAGTGAAAAAAAAAATTTTGCTACGCTACGAAAAACGAAAAATCCACATGCTGCAACCCTTGCGGAAACATGTGAGCATTGCCAGCTATAAGTTGTTTTTCGCTGAATGAAGGAAAACAAAGTGGAAAGGAATTAAAAAAGCACTCATCATGTGCTTGTTTATAGTAAAATTTATTGATTTTCAATATTTTGAGGAAAATTATGGATTCTGATGCATTTGCAGTTATAGCAGCGGAGTAAGAGCGCGCTATGGCAATGGACTCACATAGGTAAGCGGAGCTGCCGGGCATAGTAACCATGGGCGCATCTATGTCAGCTTCTGGTTGAATTGTTGAACCACAAGCCAAAACTCCTCCTTTGCCTGAAGATCTGGTTCTCAATCCAGTTAATGCAATAACAGCTTCTTCCAAGCCATTGAAAACATGCACTTTGTTAGGTCTACCACCTGTTGCGCTTGCTTCTGCCTTCGGCCGAGCTTAGGGATTATAACCCTTACTAAGTACAATTCCTCTTTCTGTGTTGCGGGGAAGAGGGGCTTCCGCATGTCAAAAGTATACAACATCTCTTGTGCATATCACTCCGGCTACGCCGTCCACAGTATTTTTGCGCAGAACCCACGTCGAAATTTGCAAAAAAGTGCATAGTGCAAACCGAGTTTATTAATAAGCTAGTGGTAGAAAATTTGAAACATTTATCTTAAAAAAATGTGAATCCTTTGATTACACGTGTATGTTAAAGTTTTTGGGATCGGGTTATGCGTTTGGACACAACAACAGAAAATCGTTGTACAAATTATTAAGCCGGACCCCAGTTTCTCGATAAGGGGCAACAAAGATTCTTATTTGCTTGTTTACATAAAACAGTGGATAAAAATATACGTATATGCGTAAGGCAAATTTATCTGTTTAAATGAACACCACCATTATTTCTTGCAAACACACATTGATTTACATCTTTTATTTCGCCTCCGACACAGCATTGCTTTCGTACAAAATTACGCAAAAAGCTTACTCGTTCGTTTTTGGGCATGTCATTGTTACGAATTTCGAAAGTTCGAAAATACGATTCGGATTGCAGCATACTATTTCTACGATTGGTAGCAAAATCCGAATACGAAAGAGTTGCAGAATAGGGGTGATATACTTGGCAAATATTCTTTTGTAAACAACAAACAAATAAAAATCATTTTGTGCTAGCTTCGAAAGTAGAAGCTTATTTTTTGAAATGTTCTTTAAAAAGGACGAGAACTGGTTGAAGTGTCCTTCTCCTCCTGCCATAAAGCATTGTGGAATGCTATTTTTATATGTGTATAGCTTCCATTTAAATATCTTTGTGGAAAAACAGTTTTTTTGTTCAGAAATTGCTTGTTTATGTTTTTTCTCTTTCATATTACAAACGTTTGGCATAAGATGAAATTATAGGGATGCCGTTTTCTTCCGTTTCTCAATAGATTTTATACTTGAAAAAGCACCAAAATAATTATGTAATACTTCAACATTATAGATTGCCGCTTAAACAATATGTTTGCGTTTGGCCTAGCTTCTCCTCCGTGCTTTTTGACGTGTGTCTTGATCGGAGCTAGTTTTACGTCGACTCCGAACGGCGATTGTATTTTTATGAGAAGCTGTTTTTTCATGGCAGAATTCGCTCGAAGGTTTGCCATTGCCTGCCGAGGGGCAACCGATATTAGAAAAAAACTGTTTTGTTTTTTTATATTTTGATGTTGGTGGGAAACTGGACTTGAACTCAGGCTCTGCGAAATGGTAGTGCGGACTGCTAACCATAACACCACAGCGGCCGCCACTACTTCTACATATGTATATTGCTAGTATATTTATTCAAAATACATCGGAATATATATACTTATATATATGGAAAAAGATACGATTAGAAAATGTATCCAAAATTCAGGAGCGGATGAAAAAGTTCGTTTTCTTATTATTATAAATTAAAAAATATAACTTGTAAATCTCAATTCGAAAAGAATAAAAAGGACTGGCGGGCTTTATTAGATTTGGCGGAAAATTCTTAAGCGGTTACAGCGCTAAACAAAAGAATGAGAAATAAAACAACGCGGACTTGGGCGGTGGGTTCGGTAAGAGCGAATTTTATTCGCGCGAATTCTCGCGACATCGCTTTGACAGTGAAATGCCTTCATTTGGAATGTTGTGGTTTCGGTAAGCCAATTAACCAATGTATGCAAATACATACAACGAATTCGCGCAAATACAATTCGCTTTTACCGGAACCGCCACCACATGCATTCGGTTTGAAAGAAACATGAGACCATGCAATTTTTGTTTTTTTCGTTAATTCTCTGAACATTTTATGATATCCAATAGTTTGCAAAAACTGTCCTGGGCTGTTTTCTTTGATTTCGAATTGAAAATACATTACAATTATATTGTACCAAATTAAGAGTGGTATCCCTGCATTTTGTAAAAGCCAGAATGAAGCATAAACTGTATGAAAAATTGAAAGGGAGCAGTATACATGCCTTCTATAATTTTGACTTATATATTTGGCAAGTCGTTTTTGAAAACAACAAAATATACACATTTTCGTTTCTTTGCCAGCTTGGGAATTATTGGCCTATTTTTACTAAAATGTGATAAAAAGCTCATTAAAACTTTGTGTAATGTCTTGCTTTTTAAATTGTTATCACACTGCTTTGTATTTTTATTGTCTACCATACGTGAGTTGCTTCTATATAAAAAATTCTAGCACAAACAATTCCTTTGTTTTGAATTTGTTTGTTTGACATGGATGTGAAAATTTGAATGTCAGAGTTGGTATCCCTGCATCTGTTAAACTTCTCATGGGAAGATGTATGAAAATCAAACTTGCTATAATTTCATATGCTTCCGCATAATTTTTCATATGAAAAAATGTATTATATGCATCCCACTCGATACCATTGAATCCCTCATTAGAACATGTAGTCCCGCTAATTTAGCATATCAACTGTTCATATGGCTTCATACCAAGGCATATTCAACAAGGTAGAAGTGACAATTCAGTCGAGCTCTCTCATAGCTGACTGTAATGTCAAAAAATGTAAACAAAGAAATTAACCCTTTGTTATGCATTTACCATATTTGATAAAACTCAACGGCCCGTAGCTATAGTCAAAATAAAGTCGACTCCTAAAGTTAAAAGCAGTAAAGTTTTAACTTTAGAGTTGTAACATTGGATAAAATAATTTCATTTAGTTAATTTTCGGAGTCGGTAATGCAACCCTGCTCCTACTAGTCTAAGTAGGTAATCCGCCAGCTAAATACGAGGTAAACTACAAATTTACAGAGTCGACTTTATTTTGACTATAACTGCGGGCTAATATCTTTGAAATGAAAGTTTTTGTAGATATGAAAATTTGTAAAATCTCATTAGAATCAGCTTCATTTTAGGTATTGCCTTTTCGTTTTAATGTAAAGGTGGAAATGCATACTTACACAAAATTACACACTAAGTAAAACACACTCATTAATAAACCCATTTTGGCAATTTTCTTGCTTTTACTAGCCCAATGTTTTTACGCATTTATTTTTTTTATTCAAATACTTAATTCTAAAGTATATTAGACATTTAAAAAAAGGTTTGATTATTCTAAATTTACATCAGAATCTAAATTCAATAATTCAGCTATTAAATTTCTGCAATTCAAAATTTCCTTTCCATTAAATTTATTAAAAGTTAATTTCAGTTTCTTTATGTCAACAAGGAATTCTGGTTTAGGTTTTGTTAGACCACAATTTGAAATTTGGTCTGACCATGTATATGAGTGGAAGATTTTCTGTTGTTGTTGTTTTCTCTTCATATTCGGTATAATAATTCCTGCACCTGGGAACAAGCGCGTTCGCTTAGAAATACCCGGCTGCGATGGGCAACAAATAAAGTCATTGGCACTAAAATGGTCTTCGCGCACACGTGAAGAGTCTCCTAATGAAGCATTGATACTTCGGAATTTTAAAATAACGCACAAGTTTGTTGTCCTGGCTCTTGTCAAACACCACATACCGCCCGTAATTCCTTTTCATTTTATTATGTATTTAAAATCAGTCGTACAGCCCAGAATTGAACATTTATATTAAAAAAATTAAAAGTTTGGNCTTCGGAATTTTAAAATAACGCACAAGTTTGTTGTCCTGGCTCTTGTCAAACACCACATACCGCCCGTAATTCCTTTTCATTTTATTATGTATTTAAAATCAGTCGTACAGCCCAGAATTGAACATTTATATTAAAAAAATTAAAATTTTGGATAGTATAGGGTTAAGAGTTGACATTTTAGTCGCAGTTCAAAAGAGAGAAATATCGAAATCACTTCTACCTTGTTATGCCTTGCTTCATACCAGGGATGTTGCGAATGTGGAATTTTAGACAGATGCGAATGCGGATGCGGATGTTTAAACGCTAACATCCGCGGATGCGGATGCGAATGCGGATGTCAAGTTATAACCGAGCGCACTTGTGCACAAGGGTATTATAACTTTGTTCACATAACGGTTGTTTGTAACAGGCAAAACGAATCGAAATAGATATAGACAAATGTATACATAAATGATCAGAATGAAAAGAGAAATCGATNATAAAAAGTTTTTAAAGGGTCGTAAATCAGGGCCACTAAATAACTGCTCACTCGAGGCGACAAACTTGAAAAACTTGAAACTTGACAAAATTGTAAATTCTTTTCGATTGACGCCGCACCAGTCGAGAAGACTTTCAGTTATGTTTATTGTTTTTTTTTATTGCGGTGCAATAATTATTTTTTGAGAATTGAATCGGGCTGCAAATGTCGGATGTATCCTCCTGACTTTCATCTCCACAATCTAGTATCATGGCAAGATCGTTGTTTAAACACCATTGTTTTCCAAAGAATTCTTCATTAATTCATTTTTAATCCTTTCTTCTGTGACTGGCCAGATATACGTTTTATCAGCGCACTTGCACAATGTGCCAGGGACCGAAAATAACAGTTATTTTTTACCAGTTAAACTTGGCCTAATATTTTTTATTCCGATATAAACGTTTTTTTTCTGGATAATAAACAAACAGCTTATCAAAATTAAACAAATTTAATATCATGTGAAAGAGGACTGAAATAGCTTTTAAACAGAAATAACGAATGAAGGTTACCACCTCTATTTATATTTTTTTATAACTTAATACTAAAGAAATTCATGTAAATACATAGCTGACCCAATGTTTGTTCTATGGTAATTAATTAACATTTTTTATTGAAATATTTTTCAATAGGTGGCTTTGCTCGTTTGGACATTTCAGTTTTAAAGCTATTTAAGTCCTCTTTCATTTGATACCAAACTTGTTTAATATGGATAAGCGGTTTGATTATTATCCGGAAAGGACTTTTAGTTGGGAATAAAAAATATTTGGCCAAGTTTAACTCGTAGAAAAAAATAACTGTTATTTTCGGTCCCTTCAATACTCGCATTCGCAAAAGATCCGCATTGATAAATGCGAATGCGAAAGCGAATGCGAATGTTAAAATTAATGTGGAAGCTCCGCGGTTGCGAATGCGAATGCGAATATTCGCAACAACCCTGCTTCATACCATGATGCAATACAGGGTTGCCGTTTTGGTCCGACCAAAATTGGTAGCTTCATTCTCCTATGGTAGTTTGGTTGGTTTGATGAAGCTTTTGGTAGGCAAAAATGTTTTGAAAATTCAATCGAACTTAGCATTAAGATATGTTCACTTACTTTGCGTTTATATGTTGAAAACATTGCTTTCACTTTGCTCACACGTATAAGTTTTCTTTGTTTTTTCTAAATTTTACCAAGCACAAAATTTTCTACAAACAAAAACTCACTTCCCAAAGCTATGATCGATCATCTGTTGAAATTGAACGAAAAATTGCCCATCGTCTTGAAAGAAAAATTGGTGATAGGCAATTTGCAAAGTGTGAGTGTATTGGTAAAAAATAAGGGTGAGAGTTTGCAAATTGAAACAAGATTTGGAATTTTGTTTTATTGACATGCATAAAATGTCTGATTTTGTTTTTTTTAAACATTAAAAATGTTTGATATGAATTGAATTAACCTGAACGGTAATCACATTTTTACAAAAGTTTTTTTACGCAATACGCTAATTCTTTTGTTTAAAAACCCGAAGCATGAATGGTTAACCAACACTGTAAACAATATTATACTGCCAAATCGTGTAGCTAGAAATCTTGTTTTAATAATGAACAAAAATTTGGTAGTTTGGAAACTGACTTGGTAGGCGTTTTGGTACCTAAAAATAAACTCAAGTGGCAACAGTGATGCAATAATAAAAGGTTTGCTCAAAAAACAGTTTTCTCGCTGACTCTTGACAACCAACACTGTAATAGCAAGGCACTGTGTGTGGGTTCGTGTGTGTGTGCAAAGCTTTTGTAAGGGAGCTAAGGGAGTGTCAAAACTCGAATGTCACTAATGAGCAAACCTCTAATTATTGAATCATGGCTTCATACCATGTAAATGCACCATGATGCGGATTCTATAACTCAGTCGCAGGAATATAGCTTGGAATCTTTCCTGAAACATAGAAAGTCCGCAAAGAAATACAATGAGGGTGATTTCGTGGTGGTGCGTAATGTCAATACAGAAATCGGAACTACCAAGAAATTTATACCAAAATATAAAGGGTCGTATATAGTGTACTGGAAAACGAAAGATATGTAATACGCGATATAAACAATTGTCCACTAACTCAACTACCGTTCGATGGTGTTATCGAAGCCAATAGAATTAGGAAATGATTGTTACCATTCAATGAAGAAGTCAGTTTGGCCGATGAGGAAATCATTTTGTAACGTATTGTACATTAGATCGAGGACGATCAATCGTCAGATTAGATATAATATTTAAATCATAGATATGATAGATTAAGAACGATAGATAGGTCAATTAAGTTAGGTTATGGTATCAAAACAAAATCGTCATACATATTATTGTTTATTTATTAGTTGTACATATATTGTTGATACATATAGATCGTGGTCGATCTATCGTCAGGTTGGCTGAGCTGTAAGCTTAGTATGTATAAACACACAATTACCCCCTTATTCTAGAACCCGAATTTTCGTAATTCGTAATTCGTAGCTACGCTACGAAAAACGAAAAATCCATATGCTGCAACCCTTGCGGAAACATGTGCAGCATTGCCAACTATCAGTTGTTTTTCGAAGATAGCTGAATGAAGGAAAACAAAGTGGAAAGGAATTAAAAAAACACTGCTTATTTATAGAAAAATTGTTGATTTTACATATTTTGAAGGAAGCGAGGGATTCTATTGCATTTGCAATTGTAGCAGCGGAGTAAGAGCGCGCTATGGCAATGGACTCACAACTCCTCACAGAACTCCTCCTATGCCTGAAGAACTGATTGTCAAACCAGTTAATGCAATAACAGCTTCTTCCAAGCCATTGAAAACATGCACTTTGTTAGGTCCACCACCTGTTGCACTTGCTTCTGCCTTCGGCCGCGCTTAGGGATTATAAACCTTACTAAGTAGAATTCTCCTTTCTGTGTTGCCGGAGAAGAGGGGCTTAAGCATGTCAAAGGTATACAACATTTCTTGTGCATATCACTCCGGCTACGCCATCCACAGTATTTTTGCGCAGAACCCACGTCGAAATTCGCAAAAAAGTGCATAGTGCAAACCGAATTTATTAATACTAGTGGTCGGAAATTCGAAACATTTATTTTAAATACAATTTTAATCCTTTGGTTACACGTGATGTTAAAGTTTTGGGCTATGCGTTTGGACACAACAACCGAAAATCATTGTCCAAATAACTAAACCGAACCCAAGTTTCTCGATAAGGGGCAACAAAGATTCTTTTTTACTAGTTTATATAAAGCAGTGGATAAAAATATTAGTACATGCCTAAAGTAAATTTATCTGTTTAAATGAACGCCACTAATACTTCCTGCAAACACACATCGCTTTACATATTTTATCTCGCCTCCGACACAGAATTTTTTTCGTACTAAATTACGCAAAAAAGCCTACTCGTTTTAGGCATGCCATTGTTACGAATTTCGAAAGTTCGAAGATACGACTCGGATTGCAGCATACTATTTCTACGATTCGTAGCAAAATCCGAATACGAAAGAGTTGCAGAATAGGGGTGTTAGTGTAAGTTCACAATAGAAATAATTCAACCTTTAGAACTAGAAAATGCAACCATGTAAACATAGAAATAGGATACCCTGATAACGCTTAAAATAAAAACGGTATTATTACCAAGAAAACCGAGAGATTTGGACGTGTTTTTAAGTTTTGCGATTTCGCGCTCAGATAGAGAGCTTTTCGAGCTGCTGTTTAGTATTCACGACCTTAGACCTGCATGAAATTAATAAAAAATTGTTTAAACTTAGTGTCTAGCCGCCAAAAAGTAAATACTTGTAGGTATCCTCGCCTACCACACATCGTTTGTGGGCCGCTGCTGCTCAAACAGAGCAGCCTCCACGGCTAACCCCAGTCCACCTGAGCAGCTCCACACAAAAACCACAGCACCACAACATAACAACACAATAGAACACACCACAACCACGACAGACCACATAACAGACACAACCGCACCACCACCCACACGCCGCCGCCAACAACTCCTGGTGCCTCCTATAATCTGCACGGTATGTCAGACCAGGACATTCCGTAATGTGACATCAATCAAATGCAACACCTGCCTTGGCTGGTGCCACTTTAGGGCATATTCAGGTCTGCGCACCACGCGAGATTGGACGAGGAGGGCCCGTGTTGCGCTGCTCGGTCGCAAACACCAACTGCGACGCCACCCACTACCACCACAGGGCGGCAAACTCCACAGCATCGCACACAGCCAATGGCGGCAAGGCCACGCACATCCCTCACACCCCGCATAGCTACACGTCTTCCGAACCACATGAAGCTCCTTCAATTTAACTTTAACGGACTCCAGAGTAAGATCAAGGAGACAACTGTCTTTATGGGAAGGCATGGAATATTAATAGCTGCGGTCCAAGAGACGAAGATGCATGGCAATTCAACCTTGTTGAGTTGCGCCGGATACAACGTGCACCGTCGAGATCGCGAGCGAGACAATGGTGGAGGCTTAGCGTTCATCACGCACCACACCGTGCAGTATCGTCTTATTGAAGCAGACATCGACCGCAGGGATACCATCCTAGAATGTCAGGGTATTAATATCCGGTCAGGCGATGTTGAGCTCGAAATTTTTAACGTATAGATACCCTCTGTCGCCAGCTGCCCGGCAGGATATCACCCTGAAATAGGTGCGGTACTCAGAGGTGCAAACCGTATGGTAGTTGGCGACTTTAACGCGCACCACGATCTTTGGCACTCAAGTCTGTCAAATGATCGTAGGGGAATACATCTGGCTGAGCAGATAGACGATTCGACATTCTGCACAATGAACGACGACGCACCCATCAGGATTATGGGCAGCTGCTGTAACTCGCCAGATCTAACAATTGTCAGCGCTGGTCTGATCAACAGCGTATCATGGCGACCTATGCTGACCCTAGCATCAGACCATCTGCCCATAGTCATCTCAATTGATAAACCTGCCGACTTTCGGATCACCGGACATATGTCAACTTTTCAAAGCTGACTGTAAAGGCTTCGCGGATGTTACTGAAAGCGCCTTCACTGCACTACCCATACAAACCGACGTCCACATAGGTGAACGTAAATTCCGCAGGGTTGTCACTGCTGCTGCAGCTCGCTTCATACCAGCAGAATGTATAAAGCATCCACATCCGAACTATCCTGCTGAAGCGGCTGTTCTAGACGATGAGCGTGACAACCTTCGCCAGGCCGATCCCGAAAATCCCCGTATTAGGGATCTCAATTCGGAGATTCGGCAACTTGTGAAAGTACATAAGCGGAAGTAATGGGAAGAGCATTTGAAGACCTGCAACTTCGCCTCTAGTTTGAGTAAGCTTTGGTCAACGGTGAGGTCGTTGTCCAACCCGACGAAGCGTGACAATAGAGTTGAAATAGACTTTGGTGACCACGCTTCGTCGGACCCCGAGCGATGCGCAAGCTTTTTTAGCCGGCAGTTTATTCTGCATCCTCCGGTGGATAAAGCCAAACGTCGAGAGACCAGAAGTCTGCACAAAATGCCAAAACCTAGTGCGCCTCTTGTTTTCACCAGCGGTGAGTTAAGGGTAGCCACCGGGAAGGCGAAAGCCTCCAAATCCATTGGACCCGACGGAATATGCATGTTGATGCTGAAAAATTTGGGTCCTGCGGGAGTAGCGTACCTAACGGAGGTCCTCAACTTTTCTATGGCCACTCTCGTTATTCCAGACATATGGAAGATGGGGAGAGTGGTCCCACTGCTCAAACCGGGGAAACCAGCCAACAAAGGAGAGTCTTATCGCCCGATAACCCTCCTTTGCCCGGTAGCGAAGACACTTGTGGCCTTGCTACTCCCGTATTTCACAAACCACCTGACTCCAGCGAAGCATCAGCATGGGTTCCGTAAAGTGCATAGCACAACAACAGCACTTAACGCCATAAACACTCAGATAACTCGTGGCCTAAACCGAAACCGCCCCTGTGAGAGAACTATTCTAGTAGCGTTGGACCTGTCCAAGGCGTTCGACACTGTCAGTCATTCAACGCTACTAGAAGATATAGAGGTCTCCTCACTCCCACAAGGACTCAAAAGGTGGTCGGCGAATTACCTGAGTGGTCGACATTCGTCAGTAATTTTCAGAGACAAAACCAGCAAGCCACGTAAAATTAAACAGGGGGTACCACAGGGTGGTGTCCTGTCCCCACTACTGTTTAATTATTACATTTCTAAGCTTCCTCAACCACCAGAGGGTGTCAATATTGTCTCTTATGCTGACGATTGTTCGACCATGGCGTCTGGGAATGGAATTGATGACTTGTTCTCGAAAGTAAACGGTTATCTCGCCGAACTTTCTCACTTCTTCACANAGCCACCGGGAAGGCGAAAGCCTCCAAATCCATTGGACCCGACGGAATATGCATGTTGATGCTGAAAAATTTGGGTCCTGCGGGAGTAGCGTACCTAACGGAGGTCCTCAACTTTTCTATGGCCACTCTCGTTNTTCGACCATGGCGTCTGGGAATGGAATTGATGACTTGTTCTCGAAAGTAAACGGTTATCTCGCCGAACTTTCTCACTTCTTCACAGCAAGGAGCCTTGCCTTATCCCCTGCGAAATCCTCGGCAACCCTATTCACCACCTGGACGAAGGAGGTCAGACTGCAATTGGGTATTCACGTTGAAGGCGTAACAATACCGACGGTGAATAACCCGAAAATACTCGTAGTTACCTTCCACAATCTGCTCTCCTTCTCGGCGCATACAACCGCTCAAGTCGTTGACCGACAGCACTGGTGGCAAAGATAAAGAAACATTGTTGGCAACATACAAGGCAATTGGCCGGCCGGTTCTAACTTATGCAGCACCCGTTTGGTCGCCGGGGACTAACAGGACGCAGTGGATGAAGCTACAGACCTGTCAAAACACGGCACTACGAACAGCGACCGGATGCCTCCTGACGACGCCCTAACACCACCTACATGACGAGGCCCAGATGCTCCTAGTCAAGGAGCATAACATAATGCTCTGCAAGCAGTTTCTTGCGGGGAGCCACAGACGTGGCCATCCCAGCAAACAGCTGCTTGCAGAAGAACCCTCGCCAAGGCACGTCAGGAGGCATCTTTACGAACTGACGGACGGAGTCCAGAGGTTCATTAAACAACCTCTGGACCCGTCATCCTACCGACAGGCCCTGAGCGGCATTCACAGGGAAACAGTCTCGAGTTATGTATACTCCCGCCCTGTGAATGCCGTTCTAGGCACACGACCGCCGGACGTGGACGGGACATAACTCAACTTATACCTGAGCAGAATTAATGAGGATGTGCCCAACCAATGCCCGGCATGTGGAGAGTCGCCACATGACTCGGCACATCTTCACATGCCCTGAGAACCCCACCCAGCTGACGCCCCTGTCCTTATGGACAGACACTTCCTGGGCCTCCCCTTAGCTGAAACAGACGACAACGTTGACGGATGAACCGACCCGAGAGGGGCTTGGTAACCGCTACAACAACAACAACATGCAAATGGCATCGATTTTATCATCCAAAAGTGCGTGAAATAGATAAATGTAACTTAAATGTAAGCACTTTTAATGCACATGACCATTTTCTTTCAAGTAATATGCTATTTTTGTTAATTTAAACACGATAAAACATTTATAAAAGTAGTGAAGTAGTAAACATGCGGGGGTTGCAACACACCACTTTTACTTGCGTCAGCAGTATTTTTGCGTAGAATTCCTTTCTGCCTAGGCGGCCTTCGGCCGCGCTTTAGGATTATAAACCTTACCAAATAGAATTCTCCTTTTGGTGTGCACCAACTGGGGCTACCACCCAGTGATGTAGCCTTGGAAAAGGATGAGGTAACTAGAATTCCCNTTTAAACACGATAAAACATTTATAAAAGTAGTGAAGTAGTAAACATGCGGGGGTTGCAACACACCACTTTTACTTGCGTCAGCAGTATTTTTGCGTAGAATTCCTTTCTGCCTAGGCGGCCTTCGGCCGCGCTTTAGGATTATAAACCTTACCAAATAGAATTCTCCTTTTGGTGTGCACCAACTGGGGCTACCGCCCAGTGATGTAGCCTTGGAAAAGGATGAGGTAACTAGAATTCCCTTTCTATGTGGTAAACCTGGAGCCGCCGCCCCAGTGATGTATATTATGGTTACTGGTTACCCTTTTTTTTAGGTTTTTACATTTTTTTTAAATAGAGCCGCAGGCGAAAATTTTTAATAAAAAATCGCGTGATTTTTTATTCCAAATTTTGGTAATTCTCTAGGGTGGGGTAACAACCCCTAAAAAAGGTG
>NW_016163523.1:18425-36075 GCF_001687245.7 Rhagoletis zephyria | reverse complement strand
GGGATATGCCATAGGTTAAAAGGATATTCAAAAGATTTATAACTCTTTCGCTTGAAACCTCTAATAAAAGCCGGGAAGGTCTAAGAACTATCAGTGGAGACTGCAAGCTAAGGTAAAGTCTTTTGCAACTGGGATAATGCAGCAATAACTTTTATGAGGTCTATGGTAATTAAATAGACAAAAAGACAATATCGACAGCCGGTTAGCTCGATGGAAACATTTTTTTTTCCAATAGTGTTCGCCATTCGGTTGGTAATCACAAACCCCCGACCGTAATTTTGTCACGGAAAAGCTTCTTCTTTGCAGTTTGGAGGCGACGTACATTTGTAGACCTACGACTTGCCAGTTAACTACATGACGTTAGCAAATATATGTGCGTATCAAATACTTTCCTTTTTAGCAAATGTAAAAAATTTTGTCATTTAAACTACTCGTACATAAAAAATGGCGTTCATTGCCATGAAAAAAAATATTGTTATAATTATAGAGCCAGTCCTTGTAATCCCTACAAACACATAATAAATTTTCCTGTCATAGACTCAATCAGCAAATGCATAAGACCCCGAAATCCTAACTTTTCCCAAGCACTGACCATTCAAGTGGCGCTGACTGGTCAATTTATGAATGATCATTATTTTTGTAGTAAATTTAATTTCACATTTCGCTTATCTTATCGCGATTATGGTGTGTGTCCTTTCTCTACCCAGGGAGTCGTCGGTATCCATTGCATTTCTCATAGCCAGCTATATATTTATGTAAGTAAACTGTCGTACAAAAACATTTATTTAACCCAAATTATATTAGGCGGCTCGACGACATGAATTACTCGTCAACTCTGACGGCGACAACGCAACAACAGCAAGCGACAACAAGTGAGGAAATGCCAACAGATTTATGGCAATGCTTGGCGCCAGTACCCCGAAAAACATTATGTCCTTTATTATCCTTTCAAACACTGTAATGATGCACTTGTTTAGTTTCTTGTTGTTCCTTTTTGTTTTTTTCTTTTTTTTGGTTACTGGCTTGCCTCAGTGTTGCGCATTTGGCTTATCTGATGCAACATAGTTGTAACTAGTGCGGCATGAATGACGCTGCACCGGCGCATACCAGGCCACGTCGGTGACAAACGACGCCCAGTGACGCCAATCGCCGTCAACTCGCACAGCCGCACAGCAAATCAGATATTAGGCAAATGATTGGGTTGGTTGCCAAGGAATGAATGCCATGATTTTAATTGCGTCGGGCACACGCAGAGTTTTTGAATTTCTCGATTCATTTATTTTCGCTGATTGTTTTTTTTGTTTTTGTTCTCCTCTATGCAGGTATGTATGTAATACTTATTTACAACTCTGATTTGGGCAATGAAGTTTTGTTACATTACGGCTGGCGACTGAGCCTCGCTCCTTCCTTTTACTCGTGTGCGTGCGCGTATCTTGTAGTACAAGTATCCTTAAGATAAATTCGATACCTAGTCGTGTTGTTTGTGCGCTGAATGCTTTGTTGAATGAATCGAGTATGATGAAATTTTTAGTACCTCATAATCGGCGTACCTACCAGTAACCCGCCGCAACCAACTACAAAAGTTTTTAGCCTTTCTGCCGTCTGACCGGCTTTTTTAAGGCTCTGCTGTTTATGGCAGATTGTGGAGCACACAGGCTCTGGCTCTGGCACTGGCACTGGCAAAGGCTGTAATTTAATATCTATCTACCCTCGGCGACATTCATTTCGAATTTGTATAATCATATTAAGGATATTTTGGGTCGCGCTGCATTAATTGCTCGCTTGGCTGGCTTGGTTCTTACCGCCACACATTCTACCTGCCATAAATTGTCGCACCACGGCTCATAAAGGTGCTCGACTTCTACCCGCATTTACATACACAAACATATGTACGTACATACGTACATATGTACACACTAATGGCGGCGAGCGAATTGACATGATTTCTTCTTGTTGTCCATTCATGTTCATTCGCGCAGTTTAGATTTCTTTTAATGGCGCATTCAATTCCAAGTCCTCAATAATTGCTTTCGTTACTGCCGCTGGTTCGCCCAGTGCTTGTTGTTGTTGTTGTTGCAGTTGGGCTGTTATCTTTTTCATTTGTTTTTAATATTTTTACTCAAATGATTTTGTCGCTTTCGTTTGCCTTGCTGTGCCTGTGCCGTTCGGTTGGGTCGGTCATTTTATTATCACTCGAATAAACACGAAACATTTGTTACCAATCAGCGTTTTAATTTTATGCTTTTGCGCATAAATACATATGTTTATTCGAATATACCCTACAAGACAGCTGAGTATCATATGAGTACTCATATTATCATTACTCCTAATCACAAAAGTGCTTATCAAAGTCCTCATTTTCGTTCAGGCCATGGGAAAAAATTGAGTACTTTCCCCTCAATGTTGTCATCAGAAAGTCCTCAGTACTAATAGTCAAACTACTCATTTATGCCGTACTACAAGAACAAAAGTGTAAATGTGTGAGAATTTTTGCCTAAAGTGCTCAGCAATGTCTTGTAGGGTATGCATGCAGATATAACAGCAGACGTCTGTACATGGCTATGTATATATGTATGTATGTACATACATATTTATGTGAAAGAAAATTTCTGTTATTATCTTCATTTTAACTTTGAAATATTCTCTTTATTTGCCACGCAAAAAAAAGTGTCAATCTCAGGCGATTGTACGTAAGATTGCTGCAAAAAGTATCTAAATTTATGTACATATGTACATAAGGGCGGGTGAATTATTTTTTTTTTACTATGCGCGTATAGCATGTGAGGGATCTACGTGTAATTCTAAGTAAATTTGCCAAAGAAACCGTTTGTCTAAAATTAATTTGGAGTTTGCCAAATTGCGAAATTAGGCTTCCAAGAAAATGTGAATATTTTCACTGTTGCGCCGTCTGATGGGAGTTTTAAGAAAAAGATAAGTGCAGAAATGAATTGCTCATCCCAAAATACCTCTATACATAGAATGTTTTTATACATAATTTAAGCACTTCTTTACGACACTACAGCAAATTTCTAAGAAACCTATTTTCGCAGTTTGGCAAACTCCAAATTGATTTTAGACCCACGGTTTCTTCGGCAAATTTGCTTAGAATTACACGTAGAATCGTTATGTACTATATGCGCATAGTCGAAAAATCTCCAATACTAATTGACCCACCCTAATGTGCATACATATGCATGTATCACGAAACTGTATTTTCGTAGCTCTCTCTTTTTTGTTTAATTATAATTATCGATTATCGATTTACATATGTTTATAGGTATATATATATATACTGATCCTTATAGTTTTATTTTGCGTTTATTAGTGTCCACACTTTTTCGACTAAGTGATTTGTCGAGATTCTCCTCTAATTTACAAAGAACGAAAAATGGCACCGAAGATGGCACAGCACCGAAAACGGTTTGTATCCAAACCAAAATTGGCAAGGCACCTAGAATTTATATGCAATGGGCTATAGTAGGGCTTCTGAGGTTGACTCAGCGCTTAATCACAGAAGACTAAAGCGTCTGTCACCGGAAGATGCGGCTGCAAGTGGGGGTTTGATGTCTTGGATGAAGCAGCTTCCTTTATAATCGTGTAAAAATTAAGTTTCCTTAACCTTCTTCCGATGACGACCTATACGAATGCTTAAGAGGCTACGATTTGAGGGAATGCACCTGAAATGTCCGTACACTTAACGGGGAATTGCATCTGTTCGACTGGGAGATGTACTCTGACACACTAAGGCTGAAATTACCGTCCCCAAAGAAATACGACGGACAGACCAAGGCAAGAAACTCGGACTACTATCATTTTGCAGCTAAGATACGCACACACTTTCATGTAGCATAAAAAGGGTGTCCGGTAGTGCAACGAATGCTAAACGTCGAAAAGCTGCAATCTCTATAAACTGTCGGCATATTCGTCAACTGACTCTTATACTAGCTCTCTTAGAGCACTCGAGAACCAAGCTGCAAGAATTCTAAAGATGACGGACGGCCAGCTGAGTTATTCAAGTTCCACTTATGAGTAGACATAAGTTGGGTTAGAATTAGAGAGAGTTGTAAATTGTCTTTTTATACTACATATGTAGTATATATGTATGTTCAATGTCCTTAAAATATTAACATCTAAATTTTTTTTGGCGCACCCCTTTATTTTGTTTTATGTACAAAATAAAGACATCCACGAAAATTTCAAAATCTAATACAATTTTTGTTTTTTAATTTTTAATTTTTGGTGGTTGTAGTTTTGTTTGTATATAGAACTAAATAAAAGGAGGCTCCATGATGTTGATATTTTAAGGACCACCCTAGTGTATATATAAATTTAGACTTTGGTGGACTTACCCCAAGTTATTTGGCTTAAAGCTCTATAGGGTCTCTAATGACAGCACAATCATTGTTTCAGTTAGCTTTATTGATGTTGGCCAGCATGATTTCCTCTCAAATAAGGTTAGGTTTTTCATAAATATATATAAATTTCATTTTTTTCATTGCCTAATCGGGAATTTACATGAGGCGACTTTTTAGCCAACTTTTAGTTGAAAGCAACAATCGCCTGGTGTAAACGGCCTTTCAACTAATCGCTTTCAATGAAGTTGGTCGGCTGCCTACTTTCGTTCAACTTTTGATTCAACTAATCGCCTGTGAAAGTTGAATCATGTAAATTCCCTATAACAAAGAATTGGATTCTTCTCCGCTGGAAAAAAATTATGCGAACAGTTTTGTTTAGCTGCAATTTTTTTTTTCATTTTCTGCAACATCTATTTCAATTCCTCCCATTCTTCCTTAACTACAAACACTTAGCACTTCTATTGTATTTCCAATATTCATATTTTCAAAGTCATTAAATGATAATCAACAAAAGTATTCAAGCCACTTTTGCATAGCGCCACTCGCACAGCAGCCACACAGTCAGTGAGGCGATGTGACTCCCTTCCTGATGCCAGACCAAAACAAAGACGCCACATGTGGTCCACACTAACGTAATCTTTTGCTAGTCAACTGCGCCAGGCGCATACCAGATCAGCCAGGTAAGTATGTAGAAAGAGAATAACAACAACGACAACAACTAACCGAAAACTCAAATTGAACAGAATGACAAACTGTAGTTCGGGTCAAGACACTATAAATCATGACTAGGCGAGACGAGCAAAGCAAAGATGGGCTGCAAGCCGAGTCGCCGGGGCCAGACAATAATCGCATGTGACAGAGGGTATTGTGGAGAAGGAAGCGAATTTGGGAAATGAAATGCGATCACTTAAATGTCATTCAGGTATTAATAAATGTCAAAACAAGCAGAGACAATGGACACCAATGTGAAAAAAATATGAGGAACAACAAGAACAACAAAAGTGGACGCAACTTCAGAACATCAGGAAAGCGTAAACAAAGCGCGGAGTAACTACAACTCAATTGACGAAGATTGCGCACGCAACGAGCAAGAAACTACGCAAACCAGCGGGGAGTCGGTCAGAGGGTCGGATCGCCTGAAGCGCTGGAGTTATACATAGCGACGACGACGACGACGAGAGGGAGGATCGGTAGCCGTCTGAATGGTTTTCTCAGCTACAATTCTATTTTGTATGCAGGAATGGTTGGCAAAGAAAGTGCTGTTTTGGCATTTGCACTAAAGAGCAATAATTTATATCTACTAAGTACATTGTGCAATTAAGAAAAGCAAAGAAATTTGGGGAAAGTAAATGCTGATCTACTTTTCTTTAATTTTGTATTTATATGTTTTGGCTGTTTGCACAGCAGAAGACATCATTTTATTGTTTCTATTGTTCTAATAGCGTTGCTCTTCCGCTGCACTTGGACTCCCGACGACCACACAGGATGATCCCAGTAGCCAAAGCTCGCTGGCGAGTTTGGTAAGAAACTGAGTTGCTTGCAACAAACGGCAACCAATTGCTGGGGCATGTGGCCGCAGGCTGTCCGGATGCTGGCTTTGGGCTTTGGGCAGAAGCTCGCTCAGGCGCACAACATATTAAACAATTGTACAATTCATGTAATTCATGTTGCACGATCGTGCAAAACTACAAAGAGCCCCAACAATCGATAAGTGTAGTGTGTGCGTGGCATGACAGGTGGCGCCAGCCAGAAACTGAGGACATAAATACAAATCTACATATGTATGAACACATGTATCTGCATGTTATTGTGAAAAGCTCAAGCCCACGTCGTACAGTGGTTCAAAACTGGGATTTACTCTTCATTATTCACTGGCACCAATTTGAATTTTTTTTTATGGAAGCTTACAAAATTAGCAAGAGACTGGTTGAGCGCGATTTTTGAATTTGTATTGGTTTATGTCAAATAGAAAAGTGCAGAAAAAGTAGCAATTTTGAAGAAAATCTATTCTCCTGTTCCAGTTAATAAATGTTACATAATAGAAACTATTTGAAAACATTTATAGGATTCCCTCAAAATAAACAAAAAAAAAAAACATGTCGCAAGAAAAATTTTAAATTTTATAAAAAAAATTCACCATTATAAAAATTTTTTTAGTTTTTAGGAAAAATTTTGGTATACAGTTTTATTGAAGCGCAAACTCTAAGCCACTTGAAACTAGCACTTTATTATACTAAAATGTAATGATCAATAAAACGGCACACCCAAAATTTTTCTAAAAAAGTAAAAGAAAAACTTTAATTTTGTGCAAATTTTTAAAACATTTAAAATATATTTTGTAAAATTTTTTTCGTTTTTGGGGAGTCCCATAATTGTTGTCAACACTTATTCACTGAAACATTTATTAACTGGAACAGGGAATCGGTGTTCTTCAAAATTGCCACTTTTTCTGATTTTCGCTCTAAAAAGTGTAATATAAACAAATGAAAATTCTAAAATTGGGCTCAGCTGGTCTCTTGCTAATTTTAAAAGCTTTAATTTAAATAATAAAGTGGATTTAAAAATAAAGGCTCCAGTTTATTATGAACAGAAAATACCAGTTTTGAACCACTGTACGATGGCAGGTCACCACTGCAGAAAAAAATCGCATATTAGCCATTTGGTCCACCAGTCTTTTGGCTTGTAGTTGTCCCCCTTAAACTGAATTGTTTCATTATGTGCCTTGCTCTTCTCCTAGTCTTAGTCTTTGTTGTTCTTGTAATTGTTATTGTTTTATGATTGGAACAAAGAGATTATGACAACGACGCGCACGATCGCGCACTCGAACTGACTATTGTTTACTGTGGAACGCTACGCGAGTTCATTGTTTTACCCATTTTTCGAAATATGGAACTGTGTCTTCATCGGAGTCGACTAAAAGGAGCGGCATGCAGCAAACTCAATGAGCAATTAGGCTGATTTGCATATTTGTAGTAATGCAGGTATTCCGCAAAGAGAATTCGGAGCTGAGCCAATTTTTAACATATGCTTGCATTTTTCAACTTGCGTACACACATATGTATGTATATATGTATGTATGTATTTATTAAATCATGCTTTTATTTTAACAATGACAGCCGCTTCTGTGCTTGCGAAGTACGACCGCATTTAACAACCAAATATTGGTAAAAGAAAAACACTTTTTTGAGATGAAGCTGGCGCTCGGAAAAGCTAAGTTTCGATTCCTGGTTCGACCAAAAATATATTATCTCCTAATAACGGTCCGCTGTTCGAATGCGTAAACTTGTAGGCCCCTCCCTTAATTGATATTTTTATCATTTAGGGTCGATTTCTCATAATTTATAAAAGCCCTTTATTCTGCCAGTTTATGTGATACCCAGTGATAATTAGAAATCGGTTCCAACAGCAACTTCTACACAGAAAATCTACAAAAATGTGCATGTCGAAAACATATTGCGTTGATCAGTTTTTGCATCGGCGAAAAAATTGCAAGTGCCGTTATCAACGCAAAAGATACTAACTGGCACTACCAAGAGAGTTTTTTTGTTAATGGTTTTCCTAGGTGGAAAATAAATAATATTTTACTTCTCCTATAAAGCTTTAAAATTGCCATTTGGCATCTTTCGCAGCTATGTAGGTTAACCACTTTCTCTTTGACACGTAATTTCTTTCCTTACTGCCCATTTCCACAGGATAAAGTTTATATCTTGATACATTTTTTAGAATTTAAATAGGCAATGGAGGCCGCTAATTGTTCTTCTAGAGCAATATATATCAGAGTTTATATCTTGCCATCTATTGCCGGTAATTTGGTAGTTTGACAGCTATATTTTCATTTGCACGAAAACTTCGTGGCGCTACATTATTGATATTTTAATATAAAAGCAAAAAATTGAGCTGTTTTCTGTCGAAATATTTGTTCTTATGTACTTGGATGTAAAAAAGTATATATATTTTTTTTTAATTTTTTAAGTGGTTAAATGCGGCAAACACGCGTTTTAGAAGCCATCTTACAAATGCTTATATCAAGATATAAAAAGCCCGCACAAATATTGCCACTGATATAACTTATATCTAGCGCCCAAAATGACAGCTGGACGGCAGTAAATTTTATCCTGTGGAGGCGGCCAATTATCTATACTAAATACAAAAAGTATAAAAAATAAGATAAACGGATACAAGCACCCAGCAGGACCCAGCTCTCAAGAAAAAACAAAAACATTAATAGAAAAACACGCTCAGGAAATGAAAGTGGAATTTTCTTCTATCAAAAATTTCTTAAATTTATTTGCAGGTCTCCAGGAAAAAATGCTGGTATGTATGCACATATACTACATATATTTATTTCTTGAAGAAAATTTCTAGAAACGGCTAATTACTTTTTTAAGTAACAGAAATAATGAAAAATGTTTCTTGTGATTTTTCTTGAGAGCAGGCGGCTAAGCCTTAAAGTTTTTTTTTTACATACTAATAATAATAATAATAGATTGGCGCTTACACATATGTTAGTGTTTGGCCGAGCTTCTCCTCTGATTTGCGGCGTGCGCCTTGATGTTGTCACACAAAGCGGAGGGACCTACAGTTTTACGCCGACTCCGAACGGCGATTGTATTTTTATGAGAAGCTGTTTTTCATGGCAGAAATACACTCGGAGGTTTGCCATTGCCTGCCGACGGACGACCGCTGTTAAGAAAAAACCTTTTTTCTATATTTTTTGCGATGTTGCTTTGACCAGGGTTTGAACCCAGGCGTTGCGGAGTGGAAGCGCGCACTGCTTACCACTACACCACAGCTCCCATAATAAGAATGAAGACACATTTTCTTCTAATCACTAACTTGGCGAGTGGCGAAACGAACGATATTAGGCATGTTTTATTCAACCATCACAAGCAAATAGTTAAATCTTGGTCAAATAAAACGAAATTAGCTTATTTCCTATGTTAGCCTAATTTTGACAGTTGTTTGACTGCAAATAGTGTCAAAGTAAGTTTTTGCCTCTTTCTGATTGGCTGAAGGAGAAAATTTCTGATGCTGAATGGCAATGCCTCTTGTTCAATATACAAGCCAAGATAGCTTTTCATAAGCCAATATAATTATGTTGGGTAAGTCCTCCGTACAAAATAAGCTAATAGCTTAAATTTCTGGACAAATAAAACACGGCTATTAGTGAGATAAACTACACTCGCCAGCGTCCATCGCTTCTAGCTAACTACATACATATGTTGTTGCTTTCACATACAAAATTGTTCGTTAAGCGAGCGGAAGTCAAACATAGCGAGCAGAGAAATGGCGAATCGAAGGCGGTTTTTGTTAATCGAATCAACTATAGGGTTCTTACACAACCTAGAAGAAGAGGCGGCATACTTACATAATTCAAATTTTTATTTTCTTTTTTTGATTATCACACTCTTGCAACAAAGGCACGATGTGTACATATATGTACATACAAACACATTCAGAACAACTTCAATATCTCTTCAAGATCAAACGAGACTCGAAACTACATACAAATAAATGAATTCGCCTTGCATATGCAACCCCCCTGCTGTTATTCGAATTGGAAACATGCACAAGAAATTCTTTGGTTTATTTGCGAGTAACGTTGTTTGTTCTTATTCGATTCATCCCTACTATACAAAGCAACATTCCATTCAGCGCCTGAATGTAGGCTACGACTTTCTGCTGGTTGTCAACTGCAGTTCGTAATGCAACAATGCGTACGCCTAAAAGCAGGCAATGACGCAGTGCGTGCAATTGGTATGCATGTGAAACATATACCAACAAAAATGATGAATGTCCTTTGCACACGCGCAGGTTCAACTGAATTTTCCTTCGCCTTTTTTATTAATTTGAAAATGATTCAATGATCATACTAAGTAATAAAGGAGTTTCAAAAATGTGTACATATCTAACTTTGGCCTTTGTTGACTCGATATGATTTTTTTTTAACATTTTTCATTCAAACGACCGCAAGCTCAATAAAATTGTTGAATGGTAGTAAATAATTTTTATGAAAGCTGCAGTAATGCGCTCGAAGAATTTTAATTTAGTATCACTAGGCTGGATTACAGAAAAACTTATAGCTGACCGATGTCTTTTAAATTTGAACTAATGGTTTGCAGTTAGCCCTATGCAGCGCTTAGTAAAATTTACTTATTTGCATTCGATATAAGAACTTTGTATAACACGAATCCTATCATTTCATGTACGATATAACCAAATTAAGAGAACAACAATAATAAATAGTATGTATGTAATAAATGCGTAAATTAGTCACGAAATTACATTCAATGTAAGTATGTACTTTGAAATTCGATTGTGTCCATTAAAACTTTAAAATCTCTACTGTATGCGTAATTAGGCGAATGCCGCATGTCTGCCAAAAGTGATACAAAAATTACAACCTCCTAACTGTATATACATTTTATTTTCTTATTTTACTAAACTAACTATACATAAAAACAGCTCTGTATATTATTTCCTTACAATCCATTCTAAAAGAAAATAATGTGTTATTTTGATATCTGTGTAAGTTTATATTTGATGAATTTTTTTCATACGTATTTTATATGTATGTATGTAGTATATAATATTAACAAAGGTTTTATCAACATTTTATATACAATTTCTTAGAATTTACACATGATTTAGTTACATTTTTTTATTTTATTGCTAACTTTATGTTTACTAGCAGCTTAAAAAGAAATAAATGAAAGACTCAAGAAGCTTGTCCTCTAGATGGGTCTCATCTGATTTTTATGGGTTCAATTTTAATAGTTGTAAAGTAGTAATACCTACGAGCATAATAATAATAAGTTTGAATAATGAAACATTTTTGAAATACGTTTTCTACCTTTGATTCTACATCAATGGTGGGCTCACGCACATTATTGTTGAAGAGTCACTCACGAGTTAGTAGTCCCTGTGATCAGCTTATTAACTTATTTAACAGCCCATAGGAATAGTAAGGCAGGAGCACCATCGCTAAGAACCGAGCTCGCATTAAAAAGATTTCGTTTGGAAAATTCTTCCTGCATAAATTTTTTCCCAAATCTATGTATAAAAAGTCAGTGAGTCAGTCACTTCTAACAATTCACACTGTTATGCGTTGCTAAATGATTTTGCTCTCAAATTGGGAACAAATTGAATTTCAACTCTGTCTAAAATATTAATCTAATCTTGCACATATATTGGGGCACATTCAAAGTCAGAATAAAGGCGACCCTAGAGTCAGTTGCAGCTTTTTGACATAATTTTCAAAAGAATATCTGTCAAAAAAGCTGTAACTAACTGTAGAGTCGACCATGATAAAAACATAGCAAGGTAGAACCGTTCTCTCAATTTGTCGGCCATGATTTTTTTTTTGAAGTTTGCCAACATTTTAAAATCATATAAAAGTGAAAATAAAAAATTGAAATTGTTCGAAATTGTTGTTGCTGAGATTGAAAATGAAAATGTGTGTGTGAGTTTGTGAGTAAATTTAAAAATTAAATTGTTTGGAAACGTCAAGAATTTTAAAAGTGACTCTCAGC
Source organism: Rhagoletis zephyria (assembly GCF_001687245.7). Lineage (NCBI taxonomy): Eukaryota > Metazoa > Arthropoda > Insecta > Diptera > Tephritidae > Rhagoletis > Rhagoletis zephyria. Next base: position 24,188 of record NW_016163523.1, on the reverse strand, counting down.
GGTTCTACCTTACTATATTTTTATCATGGAGTCGACTATGAATATGCGCCATTGATATTAAAAAGCCTCCCTACTGAAAGAAAGTTTGCAATCTTACTGTCAATGTTGGAAGGACTTTGGAAATTTGCTTTTTTAGGCGATACTATTGGGCATATCCTCAAAATTCCAGAAGATAATTTAGGTGGGCGTTCTTAAGAGAAGCTAAAAGGGTACTTCCCTGCAGAAGGGCTTTTCCTATTTACAATTCTGAAGTACGCCCTAAAAAGCTCTTCTAAGAGTAGCGAATGCAGAAGCCCTTCAATTTGCACCACTTCATACAAAAAAAAAAGAAAGAAGAAAGCAATGTAGAGTGGAAGGCCTCTTAACACCCAGGAAAGCCTTCGAAAGGGATTTTAACTGCTGAAATTATCTGTTGGGATGTATGATGCAAGGAAATTGCAAAAAGCTTGCCATTGAAAACACCTAAAAATTCTTGTAGTTCATGACATTAGGACAAAAGATGTGTTTCTATTTCTGAATCAGGCTTTCCAATAACCCGTGAGCGAGACAAAAATTATTTAGTATAATTGTAAGGGATGCGATCACCGATTATTTTGGACTGATCAACGCCTGAATTCGGAAGCTATAAATTTAATTTTTGCTTCGAACAAAATCACAGAGAGCTATTGAATATTGAACTTCTTTTAAAGTCTGATTACTTGGCTTAGATTTTGCATTGTCATTAATTTATTTTGTTTTATTTTGCGTTATTTCAAAACTGTTGTGGATCAAAACGGAAAGTGGGAGCCGAAAAACTTACTTTTGTGATATGAAATTTTTCAGGACAGTTTCATATATGTAAGTATGTAGGTAACAACCTACATATATTAGGAAGTCTAAATTGGTTACAATTTTAGTTTGACAATACTGAAGTGCTTCGAGCGTTTAATTCAGCGATATTAAGGAACAATAGATCAAAATTTTCCAGAGGGACATTGGTTGAACCCAAGCTGTAGATTTTCTAGAATAGGAATGGAAATTAAGACAATCCGGAAGGGTCTCCAATTCCGAGTGAATTTCAACCCCATTCAATTTGAATTTAAAGTAACTTTAGTTGAAATTCACTCGGAAGTGAAATGCAGAATTTGTGGAATATGAAAATAATAGGAAAAGATGTAGCAGCGGCGACACGCTTGCCACCACAGATTGAAGCAAGGTGGAGCTAGTCTAGGTGAAGGTGTCCTTGCGAATACAATTTTCTGGAACTGCCGGCCATTTATATCTAAATAATCTTATTAATAGGAATTAACTTAATTAATACATTGCACTGATAGTTTCAACTATTGGGCCTTTAAATAATCCGAATAAAATTTTAATTACAATCTTTTCTGATGAAATTTTGACATTTATATGTATAATACATTTTAAGATTTGTATTTGTAGGTAGTGCGTGCACCGATTACATATTTATATGCCTCCCATTCTACAATATGTAGGCATGTTGGTACAGATCCATACATATCAGTTTACGTTTTATAGTATTAAAGGAGAAGCTATGAAAGTTTATAGGTCATCCATTACAATGTGGTCCTTCTGATGTCCTTATATGCAATATTTTTTTGGCTTTTATATGTACATACATATGTCTATATTTAGGTCCTACATTTCGCAGCAATACTTTCTTGTTTCAGTTTACAAATATACACTATTTTTTACAACAAAAGTATAAGTACTTATTTTATATACAAAATTATGTATTTATGTGTGTGTCTATACGTAAATAAATATGTATGTTTGTATGTCCACATATTATGCATATTTTATTAAAAATGGTAAACTTAATATTTATACAATTTATTTTCTTACAAATTTCTATTACTGCACTTGAATTGTTTACTTTGTTAATTATGTTATAAATACTCAGAATGCAATAAGTTTTTCGCTTGAATTACAATTGGATACATTTGCTCTTCTTTCTTTTGCCATTTTTTTTTAAAGGATTCATAGGGATTCCAGCTTCTTATATGTAGTTAATTACAAGCTGGTTTGTATTGTTTGTCTGTATTTGGTTTACATATATGCACATACGCCCACTTGCCCACTTGCCCACTTTCACACTACCAAACATCCAACATCAAGCAACATTTCCTATTATTGCTGCAAATGCGATGGACGTGCATGTTGATGATGTTGATGTTGCCATATCGCACTTTCGGCAACATGTTGCGAAAGCGCAGATAGCGCTGATTGTTGCTGCAGATGTTGCTGGGAATGTTGATGCAGTTGTTGTTGTTGTTGTTGCTGCTGTAAATGTGGAAAATGCGCGTGCAAACTGCTACTGCTACCGCTGCCGTTATGGTTGCTATTACCAACACTACCGCTATTGGTGTAGAAGAGATTCCGTGAATACTGTTGAGGATGCTGATAGAGATCTGCAAGAGGAAATGCAAATGTATAAGTTATTTGTTTTTGCTTTTCGAATTGTGTGAAATGAATGCATTATACTAAACCCATTAACTGGAGATCCTGCGGAGGCAATGTGTGGGCGGTGAAAAAGAGAAAAAGACAAAAAATTTAGCAATCAATAAACCTTCAAACAGGCACACATATACATATACATACAAACCAAAATTCTCGAAAAGCATGCATTCCAAAAATATGCAGAAGGTAAAAATCAAACAAAAATATAGAAGTTCGAAAATATCGGTGCACTAAAACCAGAACACTTTTTTTCTTCTTAATTTCCCTCATTTTCAAAATGATAGTAGAAACAAAGAATGTTTACTATGGCTAGGATACAACCTGCTGCAATGCTGAAAAAGTCGACCTGTCTCTCGAGTCAGCGTTTTAGCTGCCACTTTGTCTACATGCAACAAAGTTAAGCACGCGGTGGGTCATCTCATTTGCCCAGCTAACGAAGATGCTGCCGATAACATTCGAAGTCGGCACATAAAAATCTAAAAGCGGAATAATCAAATAAAAAGATCTCTTGATTGATTTTGGTGACCTTTTTTCCACGAAATCAACTGCAAGGAAAATACTTTTTTTGAATAATTTGAATTACTTAAATAGCTTCAACTCAACCGACACAGCATTGATTACACATACATATATGTATATGTATATATACTTGACGACTTGAATTTACATATTCACACACACACGATCATGCACACAGGTATGTATGTATATACCATTTATTATGATGCACTGTAGAAAAATCAGCACTAAAACAAAAGCAAGAAATGTAAATAAGTAAATGAACGATTGAATGAATGAATGAATGGCACCTGAGTGCTCTGCGTGGCAAACTGAGCCTGCAATTGTACCTGATATTATTTTTTTTTTTGACTTTGCTGAGAATGCGAAGCTCTGCAGCTTCACGCAGCCAAGATTTTCACTGCGATAAGAAGTTTCCGGTCAAACCTTAAATACACTCATCCAAAAGGCTTTTCAAAGTACATTGCCAGCATTGCACTCTATGGTTATGTCATATGCATTGAGGGAGTACAGTGGTGGCTAAATATGAAAGTCTTAGACAATTTTAGTTTTTGATGTAAATAAAATTGTTTAAGTGGTTCATATTCTTCAAAACCACTTTCCGTGAAATCTGAGTTAATTTTGCTCTTTTCAAGTGTTCCTTTGGTGTTGTCGTATCCCCAGAGGAGAAGATTTCGCTTAATACTAATTTTTATATGGCCTTGAATCATGCCGATCTTGTGATGAATGCAGTGGGATCCAGTAAAGAATGACCAATATTTTCTAAAATACCTTCCTAAAAAGGCGATTGTTCATTGAACAAGGTCCATCATGTTTGCCAACTTGCAAAGATCTCTGCACGGAAAACATTGCAGTAATCTGAAAATCAGTAAACCACTTTGGAGTCTCTTATTTTATTGACATCATATCAGACTCGCAATTTTTTCTGTGATAAACCTTAAAGTTGTGGCCAAGGTCGCCATGATCTGATAATTAAATCTTTTAGGCATCCCAAACCTAAGAACTCTCTTCTTTGCAGATCAGAGTTGAAATTTTTACACAAAACAAAGAAACTTTTTTTTTCAAAAACCTTGATTGAGTGAAGTGGACACGCTTAAAGATTAATGAAGTATTTTGTAAGCCCAGATCTAAGATACCGAGAAATCTTATTTCATTTAATCAGGAATGAGTTCGAGAATGGGTGTAAATTCTTACAATTCCTTCAATAGCACTACGTCAATTTGTGCTTACCCCAAGAATAGGGACAAGTAATAAGTGTATGAACGCGCCCTAATAAAAGAAAACACACTGAAGCTTCAACTGGCTAGATGGTTTTCAGGAATTCCATACTTTCACTTCAAGTTATTATTCTAATGCTAATGATGTCGAGCAGATCCAACAGTCCCACCTCCGCTATCTCGCCCAGACTGTTAAGAGAGCAAGAGCACAAGTGCTTTAGGCACTTCGACTGTTGACCCGGACATCGACAAAGGAAGTGGCTAATTGACTCTACCTCATCCTCATTACGGCAGTTTCTGCAGATAGTATTTGTTGGTAGTCGCCATCGTTGAAGCATTGGTGCTATAGCACAGAAGATACCGGTTAGGAATTTTGTTGAGTTTAAGTATATCCCTGGTCTTTTTCCCACCAAGCCGCTGCCATTATAATTTTGAGATCTCACAGGTCTTCCCGTATGTTCGACAAGTCCTAAATCGTGGCCACGGTGTATTTATCAATTTTCATAACGTTGTTGTTATTGTAATAGCATGAAAATTCCCCAAAGAGTTTTTGGGCAATGTTGCTGGAGTGACAGGCCAGATATAGATCTGGTTCGATGCGGTTAAGTAGACCCCACTGTTCTACCGTGATCACTGAACGGTGGTAGTACGGAGCTGTCCGCTTCTTCTACATATTGGCATCTCTGAACCGTATCTGGTTATCTAATAAGCTCATTCATTCCCTTCAATATTGCTATGTCTGGGCATCAAGCATAGAGTGGCGTTGATATAGCTCAGTGACGCCAGCGTGGTGCCATATTTCTATAAAATTCCTGATTTCGCAGTTTTATATCCGATTGCCTTCAGTGCTGCTTGGCTATGAACAAAGATTGCTTTTTTGACAGATATCCCAAGAAATTATTAATCTGAGACTCTTTGCGGTCAAAGTCGAAGATCTATGCTCAACAATGTAGAGTTGCCATCAGTCGATGGTTGGTGTGTCCAATTCACACTTCCGATTTGATCCGCTGTATTTTTTTGGAACATAAACAAAATTTGGCCGCTCAAATCTTCGATGTTAGTGGAATATTTTAATGATTTTTTAGACGCAACTTTTAATCAGCCCACTGTCAAAGTAATTTTTTTTTAATTTATTTTTTTCTGTTTTAGTACATAACCGCCACAACAGTCAAAAAGTCTGACTTTGAAAGCTAAAGAAGTAACCAACTCGCAGCCGGATCGGCGGCCACTCAACAACGGTCAGTCAGTCAGTCAGTCAGTCAGTCAACAACAGCCTTCACAGCTATTCACTTAAAAAGAGACGCGCCACCGACATAATGTCTCTCGACCCGTTCGAAACTACACAAACAAACCCAAATGTCTAACTGACCGTCTGTGCGAGTGATTGTACGTCCGTTCGCCCCGTCTGTCCGTCCGTGTAATTAATGATGACCCACTCGCATTCCTGCGGCCTTCCAATGTTCATTTGTCGCACAGTTCAATACTTTAGTATCTTCAACCATTTGGTGGCTCTACTTTGTACATCTGTGTGTGTGTGTGTGTGTGTGCGCGTCTGTGCACTTTGAAG
>NW_016163523.1:12501-18325 GCF_001687245.7 Rhagoletis zephyria | reverse complement strand
GTTTCGGATTTGGGTTATTGAATTTTCAAGTTTTTAACCTGGTGTGGGGTTTTTAGTTTCTAACTTTCTGAAGCTAAAAGTTTTCCCCTTTTTGCCTTTGCGATTGCTGATTATTTACTTTGGTGATTTAAAAAATGAGATATTGGAAAATTTGTTTCAGAAGGATATTGGTATGGCAGAAAAATGATATTAGTTAGCTCTCGGCAACCTTTTCGAGAGCGGTCAGGTGCAAAAAGCTCTGAGAGAAATTACCGACCATCTTAATATTTGAAAGTTACCTTAATTTTGTGGTTCATACTAGAGCAGCACTTACTGCGGAAACATGTGTTCTTGTCAGAAATCTCCCTGTTTTAAACGACAAAACTGTTTTGAAGGACTTGTCAAAATTGCTTCCAAAGGTTCGGTGCGGAGTTTAACGGAACTATCCTGGATTAGTCAAAATTATCTATTGCCGGGCGGCCTTTGAAGGTTTTCGAGATATTGGAAGCAAAGATTTAGACGTTAGTGTCTTTTCTATGCAACAGGTTTAGGCTTAACCGCAGTACTGAGTCCGGACTTACACACAGTTGAATTTGTACTGAAACTGGGTCAGCCCTTTAACCACTTTCAAACTAGTTCGCCAATGCCCCCGTCTGTTCTGAATAAAGTTGATAAGCATAACAAACTATTTGTACTCTGGGTGGCAGGTCACATGGAAGTACCTGTTAGTTAAATATGTGATCTTTTGGCTAGAAAGGGCTCAGACCAGTTACTCCTCTGGCAGAATATTTCACTTGGAAAAGTCTGGTAGTCCGTATGGGATTAAGAATGAGTCACAACTCAAAAAATATATGTAGATGATTTTTTTTTGCACAGAAAAAGTCAATCAACTCTTATCGCAATCAAAACTGATTTAAGATATAGCAAGGTTAGCGATGAAAATAAGAGATTCATAAAGTCGGAACCGAAAGAAACTTTGAAATACCTATGATACTACATATAAGGGCCACTCAGGTTGGATAACCAGAGAAGGTACAACTCCAAGTTTTCTTTAAATAATGGCTACTATTTCTAGCAAAGAATCCATCATAAATTCAGTTTTATTAGATCGAATGTTTTCTCTTCAGCTACTTTATATTGTTATAGGCTGTGATGGGTAGTTCATTTTACTCACGTCATGTCATCTAGACACCAAGGAAGTTCAATGAGCTTATGCGAGAACTTAAAAATGTTCAAGAATGATAGAATATAAAATTGCGACAATCGGACAGAGAGCAACCGGGCATGACCTCATCAAACACTGAAAATGAGAGAATAAAGCAGAATTTCTATAGAAGACGAAGAGACGAACATATGCTGCCGGAAGTTTTGACTACTATTCAGCCTTTCTAGTTCCAACGATATACTCGGTACGAGAACACCATTACATCAGATAGAATTGGAACATGACCAAATAATTTATTGGCATTTTTTATTGTGAGAAACTTGTCCAGCAGTCTCCCTCCTTTGTGAAAGGGCGTTCATGGATTAAAGCATGTTTTTGTCTGCTCGGAGAGATTCCTTGCAAGGGCATTCGTAAAAGAAAAATTTGTGATTGATGTGCGTCCAAAAGTGTATGTGCTATCGGTGGATGAAGGTTTCTCTTTCTGCTATCAAAAATTTAAACTAACACAAAATAAAAAATATTTATTTTTTATATACAATTTATTCGCAAATAGGTACAACTAAACTTTCTATCTATTCTATTGTGTCAGCGAACAGCTGGATGTTGTCAAAAACGCGAAGAGAGTGTTATCGGTTCGCGGAGGGCGTCACTTTTCTTTTTTGCGTCGTAGAGTACCTATGACTCTAAATAAAGTTAAGGGTTGCAAGGTAGGCTGTTAGAACTTCCACCTTAAGGATGCTTTCGGCAGTTGTTTCGTATAACGAAATTTAAATGTTTCTTTTTCAGAAGACTTCAGAAGAAATGAAAGTCAGCATGCTTTTTATGAAAGCTGAACCAGCGTTTCGCTGCGGAATGGAATTCAACTTAAATTTTTGGCTTTTGAAGAGAATGTTAAGTATTCGATTGTTCTTGAAACTTTTTTTCCTCTTTCTATAGAACACCTTCCCAGGCAAATCTTTAGCCTTCTCTAAAACTTAGATTTCTAAATTCCACTTTTTTAAGCAGAAAGAAAATGTTTCTGGTACCCTTAATCTCATTATTAAGAATAGCATAATAACCAGGCACACCAAGGCAACAAGAGTTCAAGAGAACTATAATACACAAGACCTACAGGCATACATACATACAGTCTCTGCCTATGTGCGCAGAGGGTCCCAAGTATGATGGAACGAATTTAACCGTAACAGAAAAAGGCTAAAGCAGAATAACATGTTTAATCGGACAGCTGTTTTAAACGATGTTGATCCTCTGAAAAGATCTTTCGATTCGGAGCGACAACGAAATCCAGAAAGCCTACAAGTGCGCTGAAAGCACTAAAGCACTCTTGAATAACCGACGTAGCTTCGAAAATATTTAGACGTTCGACGCAAATGTATTCAAGGAGCTAACGCATTCTTAAACATCTTTGGTTATTGTAGGTTTTACATCTCTAAACGCATCGCCTGCCCGCAATCACTATAAATTCACTGCCTTTGCATAATTCAACCTCCTTCGCATCCAGAACGTTTCCAGACAAAGTGGTTAAATTCTTAAGCAGGCATTAAAATTGCGTGAGCCGCAACGAATTAACCCCTCGCTGTGTCCAAAAGCAAAGCAAACTCCAGATACTCTACAGTTTCCCAGTGTCTTTATTCATCTCTTGGCTGGTGGTGCGCTGTCATGAGGAGGAGGACAGCAGCGTGGAAGGAAGGAAGGAAGTGCCTGGCCCGCGAGTAGATTAGTTGGCCACACTCCATTAAAGGGCAGAGAAATGTCTGCGTACGTATTCATACACGGACACCCTTATCGATGCTGCAGTAAATGGCTGGATAACTGGCTCGCTGCCCGCGCGCATTAAGTGTTTGCAAGCACACACAGGGGGGATATTGCAGCAGTCCCTGCGGAAAAGTGGACGCACTACACTCTTTATGCGAAGGCTTCGACAGACTTCAGCGTTGGAAAAGCTGCTGCTGCTGTTGCTGCAAATGCAGCCAGCGTTCAGTTAAGCTTAATGGATTCTGATTGAGATTTAATTATTTCATTTAATTTTCTAGATGACTTCACTGATGGGTGTCGCTGCCAAAATAAGCGAAAGTGAGAATGATGCAAGTGGGTGTTGGGGGATTTCACTCACCCACTGGACAGGCGCTAGAGTTAGATGTGTTAAAAAGCGGCTATTAAATAGCCGAATGAGTGACTGACGGTCTGTCTGATGTGCGGCCGAGCGATTGAGTGGTTGGCGACCAACCCCTAAGCGCTGGCAACCAACCACCTTCAACGGGATTTCTCACTTCGCTTGCAGTTAATGAAGTGACTAATTTCTTGGGCAATTATCTGTGGCAGATCATTTTAATTGATTTTGCGCGCAAACTAATTGTTCGCTGGCTTAGAAGGGTTAAGCAATGAGACGAGCAGCAGAAAAATCAAAAATTACTTGCAGGCAATTAAATTAAGATAATTCAATCCATTTACGATCCATATTAAAGCAACAACAAATCAACTCTAATTAAGTTTAACGAACTCACCTTGTACTCCTGCTGGGAAGAAAGCATGCGGAAATAAAAAAAAAGGTATTTAAAAAAATTTCCAACACTAATTTAAGCAAGTAATTCTATACAAATTACCTATCCCCCACACTCGGCGCAGAATCACGCACAATCCTGCCCCTTACAATAGACGCCATCGGCAGCGGACGCACATCCTGCAGCGCGCATATCCCCACTACTCTCGCCACCGTAGCCAAAGGTATCCCCATTGACGCGCTGCATTCCTCCAGCCGGAATGAAAGTGCCTGCGAAAGTATGCAACTGATTTGGTGGCGTGTGGGGCGGTGTGACAGCAGACGATTGGCCGCCGACGACGTACCGTTGCTGCAATTGAGGCAGTGCGGGCGAAGTGGATTGCATGGAAATCGTTGCAACCACCGAAGTTTGTTTGATTGCTGACGGTGATGCATAAGTTGGTGGCATATATGTGGGCGGCCATTCCCTTTGCATGGTGGGTGCGCTAAAACTCACGCTTGGCTGTAGTGTCGGCTTCTCGTCCGCGGCAGTGCTGGCCAGGCTCCATATGCGCGGCCTGCCGTTGGCGTTGTAGGGAAATTCTTCTTTGACATAGCTGTACGCACCGCTTGGGTATGCATCTGTTATGGGTGGATATTTGGGATTGTCATAGGGTTGGTGGTAGATTACGATTGGCTGCGTCTGCGGTTCTGTAGTTGATGTTGGTGATGGCGCTCTGTTTAATTGCACTAAATCTAAGGCCTCTGAAATGTAGATTGATTTAATTAAAGCTTCAAAGGATTTTCATATATTTTTTTTAATTATACACACACATGCATATGCGTAAATATGTATACATCACTAATAAGTGTGTTTGTCTCTTCAGTGTGTATTAAAAAGTTTCGGATGCGGTATTCTGAGGTTTTTTTTTAAATGAAATTTCATTAGAAAATTTGCGTTTTAAACACATTTTCGGAAGAAGAGCTTATTAGGTCAGTTTAGGCCTACTTTTCTTGGTGCTAGAGACATTTCTTCAGACTACTTTATGTGTCTTGATAGTCTTTTGTTCAATTTTGAATTATCTGGGTCCGAATCACGGCAGCCGAGATAAAATTAAACCTGACTTGAAAATTCATTTTGAGATTATGGGACGAGACCCCTCGACAATTGAAACTCAACTGGAGCCATCAATTTACTTCGCTCGATTTGTAACGATTGCCTTGTTTGGCCTACAAATGTTCTATTTCAGTCAATTAAATGTCAGACAAAAACCAAAGAAGACACATTCGTACAATCAATGATACCTATATGGAGCATTAGAAGTAAATCCAGATCCAGTATCTACATGGAATATAGGTAGTAGCTAATAACTTTTGACATCCGTTGTCATAGGAACATCTGCAGAAATTCGAGATCTAATGAACTGGTCAAGACAGGAATCAAGAATTTGGAATTGCTTCATGAAATAAGCGAATAAGCTATCCTATTTCATTTAATTTTCAGTCGGCGATGGCAGAGATGGTCATTCTTTTTTGTATCCTCCATAGTGGCGTTAAAGCTGTTATTTAAAAAAAAAAATAAAATGAATTTATTTCCAATAATTTAGGTTGATGTAGTATATTGGGCCATTAATTTTAAACCAATACTTAAGGATAACACCTGACTAATATAGTGACAATCATTGAAAAATCATTAATGGCGATTAAAATATTTTTAAAGGTATCGATAAAGATATTGAAAACTCAGTAACGCTTACGATAACAAATGACGATGTAAATATATATACATATCGATATTTTTTAAAGTTTTCGATAAACACATCGATGTCAATACAAATATATCGATATTTTTTATCGATTATTGATATTTATTAAAGTAACGATAATTATTGGTTAGTGTTAATAATCTGGCATACAAATATGAATGCCAACAGCGAAAAGCGTTTGAACGACCATTGCTTCCTCTTGCATTAACCCTCTAAGACTACTTTCTAAAATAATGGATACAAAAAAGTTGAACATATTTTTCTTAAATGCTTTTTAGCCACTAAATCCAAATATTANGTGAGAATATATGAATGCGTGCCTGAAGGCATTCTTGGGGTTTTAAGGGGGAAAAAAATCAGATTTTTATTATGTTGTTCTAATAAGTTTAGCTTTATTTTTTTGAGTGATAGTCAAAAAAACAATTTTTGCTGGCT
>NW_016163523.1:5303-12401 GCF_001687245.7 Rhagoletis zephyria | reverse complement strand
TATAGTCGAGCTTGAGTTATTTAATGGCGTTTCTTAATGAATTTTTCTTTGAGATACGATTTTAACCCCAGAACTTTATTCTATATACTGAAATAGCCAGACATTTCGAACGTAACACCACTCTCCCTCAGGACTGCCAGTGGAATTTGTTCACTAACAGGGCCACGGAAAAAGGTTTATTGGAAGAAAAACTTCATTGTAATGAACCGCACCCAAAAGGACGTATGAGTATTGACTTGATCAGCAATTTGGGGCTCAAATTTTTTTCAGCTGGAAAATATAATCTACTTAAATGACTACATTTATTTAGTAAAATTTCCCTCAACAATTCCAGCTTAGTGACAATAAATCCCGGTAATTGTAGAGGTAGTGATGCAGAAACGTGGACAACATCTTACTAAGTTGAGCGCACCGATGAAGATGGAAAGATGAGCGCTAAAAGCCGTACAATGTAACGGAAGTTATTAATGTATAATAGCCAGCGCTTGTTCTTTGAATAGTGGATGATCTAAACAAATTTTTTGAGATTTCAGTTGTAGTTTAAAAAACACCTCTAACTTTTAATATTTAATACATTCCATATTTTTGTTAGCTCTAAAAGGAGATCTTATCCGACTTCATAAATAACTCAATAATTTTAATTTCTTCAAACAAAGCAATCTAAAGTGAATACGCGTCAAAAATTGTATAGCAGTGGTAAGTGGCGCCTCAGATATGTATATACACTAAATTCAAAAAAAGAAAAAAAATCAAAACACAAACCAGTTCATTCCCAGCAGTTGCCACCGACCCAAGAGGCTACCACAACAATAATAGCAAAATCAGTAGCCACAGCCGCCACAGAAGCAACATTTGGCGCACACACAAAACTTTCAACAAAACAATAGAGTCGCCAAAAGACGTAAGTAAAAGAACAATTGCCTGCATTGAAATGCGCCTGCGATGAACAAGTGAAGTACTAAAGCTTACAAAGAACAGACACAGACACACTCGCACGTGTACGCACTCACACGATGTACATTCGCGCAGGCATTCAATTATGCCACCCACGCGCCAATGCCAAACAATGCCAAGCGAGATTTAAGCCAACGCGTTTTCGTGGTGCTCCTTTGCTCTGCTTTGTCTGGCTGCGTTTGTTTTTGCTTACCTTTCGCCGACTGCACTGCACCGACTGCGCCCACACTCGCGCCTGTGCCTGCCACGCCGACATGCGGATGATGGTTCGCCGCCGCCGCCGACGCTGCTGCCGCCGCAGCCGCAGCCGCAGCCGCATTTGTTGCGCCCACACTACTCGCGCCACTATCCACGACACCTGCGCCAGGCGTCGCCGCCGCCACTGCCGTTGCATTGGTTGCCACTGGTACATTGTTACCGATTGAAACGCTTATGGCGCCGCCTGCGTATTCCACGCCGATATGTCGCCTTCGCTCCACGCAGCCATCCTCCACATGGCGTTGCTTCTCGTCGTCCGAGGCCAGCGCGTCTTCATCTTCGTCCTCGGTTCGGTTCTTTGGCTCCCAAGTCATTTTGTTCTCCTTCTTTAGGCGGCGGCGCGCATTCGCAAACCACGTGGACACCTGCGTCAGCGTCATTTTGGTGATAATGGCCAGCATGATCTTCTCGCCTTTGGTTGGGTACGGATTCTTCTTGTGCTCGCTAAGCCAGGCCTTTAACGTCGCTGTGGACTCACGCGTTGCATTCTTCCGCCGCGATGCTAAATCATAACTGGCGCCATAACTGCAACGAAAGGAAAAAAAAAATACGAAAAGCGAATAAAGTAAAGTGCAAATATTAAAGAGAAATGTTGCAAATGAAATACTTTGACTGGTTTATTGGTTCAATTGTAAGAACTATTGCTGTGCTGAAGTAAAGTAAAAAAGAAAACGCTGCTCTGCACAACGGCGCCTCAGTGCAGCAGTTGCGAAGCGTTAATGGGTTAATGCGCCCAAAAATAGCGTCAACATAACTCAGACGTGCCAGCGGGACCAATTTTCTGGTCGTATCCAAGCTAATACCTCATTGCGTTGCGCGCTCGAAGTGGTCGCTTATTGCGCGCACCGGCTGGATGTCCCATTATTGCTGTCGCTCCACAACACATTCGCTTATTTATGAATCCTAATGGGGGGAAACGCGTGCGTTGTGGCCAGCTTGGTAGTGGCGCTCATAGTCGGTCAATCGGCAGACCTCGTTACTTGGAGCGCAGCGTCTTTTCGTTTCACAGCCGCGCCCGATATACATATGTATGTACGTAATTCATGACTTTATTAGCCAACATTATATTTGGCGCGCATACCTGCCGCTAAGCGCCGCGCCTGCACAGCGCGCACTGCACTGGATTAGGCGTTATGGAAGCGGAGTTGATGCAACACTTGCCACATCTCAGACCAGCACAGGCGCATAGGCAACGGCGGGCGGTCGCGCCGCTCAGCAGGTGCTTGTTGTTTTGATGTATTCTTTCGTTCTCGTCGCCATGACACTTTATTTATATTTGCGCATTGTGCCAGCAGCTGGATGCCATTTATGGATTGCTCTTTAGTGTGTGGGAGTTATGAGTGGCAGAGTGCAAGGGACTGACTGAATTGGCTTTTAATGTCATTCTGTAACTGCAATGGCAAAAAGTTGAATGATAAAAAAAAAATTTAAAATTTTTAAAGTGACCAACTAAAAGTTGAGTAGGCAACATTTTAAATATGAAAAGTCGGGATTAAGTCTGCGTAAGTAGGAGATCAACCTGCTAGAGCATCAAGACTGGAATAACGCCAGAGGTACGCAGGCATAGCTAAGCAGTTATTCTCCGGGCCATAGTTCGAAGAAGTTGGTGGTTGTTTTCCGTTGAATACCATTAAGAGATTGTTTGAATCAACGACTGCCGCGTGTCGTTTTTGATTACTGTTATTAGCCCATGTATCCACATTAACAAGTCAATTTGAGTAGGCCGACAGATAGTTAGAAAATACCTAAGAGCATATTTAATATAAGAAAGAACCTATTTCTGATCTGTCAAGCGTATTCTATTTGGAGTAGTTCTCTAACTAAAAAGAATAACTTTTATTAAAATCTAGGCCACCGAGGCCCAGTACTAGAAATTGTCAGTTATGTTAGTTTTACTCTGCTAGTGACTGGTCTATAGTTTTTATTTGTCAAGGCGTACTTTGATGCTGTCAAAAAAGCCAATATACAGCCTATTTTTACGGTGACTGAAATCAAGTTCGCATCAGTTTCCCGCCATCACGCCAGGTCTGTGGAATATTTTTTTTTAGTCATCGCATGTAAATGGTCCAAAAAATTGTACAACACTCAGACTGTTTGTCTACAAACCAAATTTGACATGGTCTGTCGGAAATGCGTTCCAAATCACATTCACTTCATGTCCGTCCTAACTTGAGCACTTTACGAAGTGTTGTGTAAGTATTTGAAATAGGAATTTTCGACACTGCCTTAAAAATGATAAAATACATAGGAACTTCGATGCCTTTACCAAGTATTATTCTGCCCTTAGATAATTATCTTAGATTATAATCAAATGAGGGATAGACGCCTGGCCTGGTGTCACCGGTAGTGAGCTTACTCCGGTTTCTGCTAGGAAGTCAATCTCCTCTTTCTTCTCTATTTCGATACATTCTTTTATATATAGTCGCCGATACTGTTATCGATATCAATATTCCAAGATATGCTTTTATTTTTTAAAACTAAAATATTTACTTAAGTAAATATTAAATGAATTTGGAGCTTTTTTATCTTTTTTTTGTAGTAAGACAAATGGGGGCCCAAAGTTTTACACTTTTTACGAAAGGGAAGTAAGTAGTGTTTTTATAAGAAACTTTTTCATGGTAGAAATACCACTAATAGGAAAAGACTTTCCATATCCAGAAAAAGTTTGATACTTTAATAAATTTGTAGCACTCAACTGTGAAGGAAGTGCGGTTAAGGAAAGTTTGCAATATTCAACCTCAAATATTTAGATTTTAATAGTCCGTAAACCAATTAATTGTGCAGCCATTTTTTATTCCTAAATCAGGAATACCCATTAGATGTACAAGCCAAATAAAATGGCGACATTTGTCACCCGCCTGTCTAAGTCCGAAAGCGTCGCATGAATTTAAAAATATATTTAGAATTACACACAAACTTATACGAACGTGTGCACATGTGCTAATTTAAAAAAATAAATGTCTAATTTGAGGAGGCAGCTGCGAGCTGAGCCCATATAATTTTTCACACAACAATTTCGCGCCAACAAATGTGGCTAATTCATTGAGCCAAAATCAATTCGCATAGCAAATGGTTAACGGCAAACGAATAGCAAATGGCTAGAACCGCAGGCCCTATTAGCCACATGCGCGTCTGCGTGACATTTCGATATCAATCAAAGTTTCGCGCGCCGTTGTTGTTGTTTTTGTTGTTGCCAACAGACCACGTTTTGCTTTGTGTGCGTGCGAGTATCCAATTCCACATTCGTGTGAGCAGCCGCACCAAAACCGGTTGGGCGCTGTTCACGGAGCGCGCGCGTAAAAAAAGACATTTTGACAAATTTAAGTAGCGCCATCTAGACTCAAATTTAATAGGTTTTCTGCGGCCTGTCACAATAATTCATCAGTCAGCGTCCTCCGCCATAGACCGACCACGAATTCAAGCGTGGCATAAGAGTAAGAGTGTGAGTAAGAGTGCACCCCGGAGCTAATTCAAGTCGCGGCGGTCGGTTAGTTGTTGTTGCAAAGTAGAAAATAATGACACCCTTTCGATTAGTTTTCATTTGAGTTTATGTGTGGCGGCAGTGTGTGTATGCCTTTATATCTATGGAGTATGTATGTATGTATGTCATGTAAATGTGGATCTCCAAACGAGTAGCTGGGTGCATATAAATCTAGAAATTAATGAAGAAGGTGGCGTAAAGTGAAAATCTGCGGCCACACATGCCAAGGTCAGCCCCACGCACGCACACATACGCATAATTCGCATACTCGTATGTGTCGCAGCTAAGTAGTACATTCATTCACCCTTCCACTGGTACAACTTTACATCGACCAGCCATCCGCTTGCTGAGTGTCACCTTTTCGCCGTTTTATTTTGTAAATGATTTTATTTTATTTCATTTCATTCACATTTCGAATGAGTTATTTGCCGTTCCTTCAGCTCGCGACGCAGTGGGCGTAGCTGCCACCCAAGCGTACGCTACAAAGTGCCTCTTCAAAGGACCCATGCGTAGCATTTATTGAGCTTATTCGACTTAGTGAAGAGACCAGAGGGGCGGGGGGGGGAGGGGGCATGAATGACGTGCGCGCATAAATTTTGTTGGTTGGCAAAACTTTTTGCCGCGTGAAAACCGAAAATAGTACAAAGAAAAAAGTAAATTCACAAACTGTATTGCGCGCTGTATTGCGTTCACATGCTGAGCGGCTCATATGCACACATGTACATACATACATATGTTGTATGTCACAAAAAGTGTGCAGCGTTGTGTGGCACGTCAAGGCATGGCTTGGAGTGTTGCTGACTTTGTTGGGTTGATTTGGATTGGCTTGGCTTGGCTTGCCCCTGCGTAGTGATTTGATTTATTTTATTTGCTTTGTATTACACCCTCAAGTACTTTCCCAATGAGTCGTGTTAATATTCGGGGCGTTCGATGAAAAATTGCGTGAATGTCTTTTTTATTTGGGAAAATTAAGCGGTAAATATTATGCGTTCCACGCTGCTTTATTTATTTATTTAATTTAATTTTTAGTTTTTTTTCTAATTAGATTACAGCTCGAAAGTTGTTTTAGAAAGGGTCCTGTTAAAACAAAAATTTATGTATAGTAACCTGTTGATATTTTCTATAAACACACATACATAGTCGTTAAGAGTTAGAGATGATGATGAAAGCCTTTAAGAATGCCGTAAGTTCGAGCTCATTAGGGTAGGTTGAATAAATTTCGAGTCAAAGCTCCTTTCTCTGGTTCAAGCTAAAAAATATTGAATAAGTCACACAGTACAAATGAATTTAACGTTCACAGATTTTTAGACGTGTTTGGCTGCCGTCCGGATATAAATGTGAAGTAAAGAAACACTTGTTCTAGGAGGCAGGTGTGAACAGAAGGTTATTGTAGCGTGCGATTTTTTCACAAGCTAGAAATATATTATGTGTCAGCTTCTCTTCTAGGTAGATATCAGTTTAGCCTCCTACCATATCCGAATCGTATCTATGCCAGAGTGGCGCGATTCTCCGGAGCCAACTGAAGCTCTTTTCTTGCTAAAAGAGTTCAGTTAGTTCATTCATCACTTGCAGCGCTGACATGGGTGTCTTCCATTCAAGATTAGCTTATCCATGTTCATCGAAACTACAACTAAATTGGGTTGTTCTACCTATTGAGTTCAGCTTCTATGTACTTTCCAGTGATGCCATTCTACCCGGCTATTTACGATGGCCTTAAGTATTATAAAAGTAGTCAAAACGATCGGAAGAAATGTCCGGTATACATATATGTAGGTATATGTTTCCGAATTCGTTCAAAATTAACCGGCCTCGTTGTTAAATTTGACTATGTAAGGGCCGCTTTCTCAAGTAGGTTTCCAAATTTATTTTACCTTTGAACACAAATTTTGTTCTGAAAAAATGTGTTTGAAGGGCGGATACATTTTAAAACCTACTTGAGAAAACAGCGCTAAATAATGGGTTTTACAATTGGGCTGCGTAAATTTTGGTCTATCTCAATAAGGCGTAATCGACCGATGCCCTTAAAACAAACATAACCCAGACCATCGCTCCAATATTATAAATATTCCACATATAATGGTATTCGTGGGCTTTTCCAAAAAAGGAACAGTCCAGCGCCTTCGTCTTGGTCTGCATGCTGTATCGGAGATACAGCCGCTATATTTAAACGTAGAATACGTGGTATGGTTAAGAGCATATCCAAGTCAAAAACGAAATCACACACTAAGAAAAAAAGGGTTTTTCCAAAATTTTACAAATTTACATACTTCTAAGTGAAAAGAACTCAATGAGAATATAAGCGAAAGCCCTATTTTTATTTTTATTTTATACCATTGTTTTTTTCTACAGCTTACTGAGATTTAAAGATTTGAAATTTTGAACAGAAAAGATATTTATTGAAAAAA
>NW_016163523.1:0-5016 GCF_001687245.7 Rhagoletis zephyria | reverse complement strand
AAAGTTATATATGCCAACAATAAGTTGCTAGAGCACTTTAAAGGCTCAAAATTGACCCCAAAATAAGGCAATGTTTACCGTTGTTTTTACGACAGAAACCGAATTGGTTATTTACAAAAATGAATCTGTCGACAGGTTTGGAATTTTATCTTTGAAACGCCACACTTTTCTTTGAAATCGCTTTATTATTTCTCGTGCAATAAGCGTTTTTGTGAAGCTCTAAAAATTACAACTACAGCATTTGAACATAGCCCCCATACCTTAAGGTAAGACGTATTCTACGTCAAAAAAGAGATTTTCACGCACAGCTTTTTTTATTCCATTCCATTTCAACATCTAACCGCCCGTTTTGGAAAACCCTTATAAACCAGCCTAAGTGCTATTCGACTAGTTATCAGCCAGATGGTTGTCTCTTTAAGGGCGGCTACTTGTGCATTTAATACTTTATTTACAATAATCTGAAAGTCAAAAATTAAGAGTTTTAACTTGCACCTATGCTATGGCTTTAACAAAGTGTTGAATCTCACACTTTTTCCTAATGACAACAACATTTCTTACAACAGTTTTTTGCTCTCCTGAAAGGTACCCATTTTCACATTCGATAGTTTGACATGGTAGCGGCGATATGTTAAAGATATCGTAAATTTTATGCGCTAAGTGATGGATCGATTCCTATAAGAAAGCCCGTCGCGCACGGCCCAGGTACTTCGTAGCCTTTGGAGCGACTGGCGGGCTTTGATTAATACGGCCAAAGTCGCTTAGATGGTTACAGAGCCAAATAAGAACCCAGCCAGCAAAAAATCCGAAAAAGGACAAAACAGTGGATGAAGTGTGAATTTTTGTCCGTTTACTGATTCCATTTCCGGATACTTTGCCGTTCAGTTTTCCCACTAAAGTGTGCGGAAGAAACGTATGTACAGACAACAGTATGTTAAACGGATACGTTTTCGGCTGTTTTTTCTGAAATTTGTCAGATAGAATTTTTTGTTCAATACGCTTTCCTACTGCACTTTTGCATGGTTTAAAATAACTAAAATAAAGTTTGGGAAGCGCCTGACGGAATACGAACCCGGCAGGCACCTTCTTTAAGCTAACAAATAGCGGTACACTCCTCTGCACGGTCAGCCGCTGCCGACTATGGATGAATGCTTTCAAGTGCTTAGCTTGAGCAAATAAAATATAATTTTACAGAAACATCGTACTCTGATTTTCCGTGAAGTTAACGAAAATGCTGTCAGAATAGATACGATAGATTCCGCAATGGACCAGACCGTAAACAAGAATTATTTTTGGATCTTTGGGTAACAAAAAAATAAAATAAAATGAAAAATTGTCGAACCGATTTTTCGTATATAGAATGTCCGCTCATTGCAAAATAATATTTCCTCGTAAATTAAAAACTTTAATTTTATTATATTGAGCAACCAATAATAATTCTTATTTTTTGCTTCTTAAGGCAACAACGGTAAAAACTAGCTTGAGGCATTTCAAGACTTCGTGGGGATTCTTCGGTGCCGTTTAGGATTTTTTCTTGACTTCTCGGAATTAACATTTTACCATTAAGGACTTTTAAGCAGATTTCAGGTGTTAAAGTTCATTTAAAACTTAATTTAATTAATTATGTTTGCCTTGAAAGTTAAACAGCAAAATATAATTATAAACAGCGTTCTTTGCTCCAAATGAGCTATACTTAGTTGACTATTTTTATTGTTTTTGATATTATTTCAACATGCAAAATTGGTACGGTCTCTGCTCATGTAGAATTAGATGCCAGCCAGGCCTTGTTGATGACGAATTTCGTCCAATCAGGAATATTTATACGAAGTCCGCAATCAAAATTCGTGCGAAAGAGAAAACCCATATTCAAAGCTAGAGGGAACAAATTTCTTATATATTAGTAGGTACATATGTATTTCCATCATTTGCTCTCAGATTACTATGCACTCCTTACATCTCATTCTTACATAAACGTTTTTCAATTTAACTAAAACATGTTTTGTGCCTTAATATTGTTTGATATTAAATAATTATAGGTACATATTTACATTCTAATTTCATCACTTTTGTTTGAGTTTTCTACATTCAACTTTTAATTTTTATCATTGCTTGCACACAATAACCCCTTAACAACCATCACCATGCCATTTAAAGCGGCTATGAATGGTATGTACATATGTAAATGCCGTTAATTCACTTTTATTTTAAATAAAACAAATAAATCACAATGCGATAAAATAAATTCAAAGTCTATGACAAATTGCTCTGGCGGAAAACTCAAACACAGCCATTAGCTGCGAGCAAAGGATATGGCAAACACGAGAGCACGTGCCCATACATTACCGCTAGCATTGCCGAGATAAAAATTACACTAAGGAAACATCATTTGGCATATCGCAGTTCCGCATCACACGCGAATACAATAAGCGAACAGTTCAAGTGCCAGACAAGATTTGCGATTTCACCGACTTTGTGCAACAACAACTTGAAAGTGAAGTATGTATTTATCTCGAGGGCATTAAATGGAAGAAGGAGAAAAAAAAACTTGTTAAAAAATCGTAGAAGAAAGTAAGTGGCATATAAATGCTTGTAGAAAAAATGCTGAAATCGAACAAAAAAAAAACAAAAGTACTCCCAGAATGCCAGTTTCAATGCTTGCGGCAATGCCACGCTTACCGACTGGCTGCCTGCATGTGTTTGCCACTGCTGGCGCGTTTGGCCCCGGCCAGTGGGTGGAGCGGTGGTTGACATGTATCGATGACTGATTGATGATGAAGATGAGCTGCGTGGAAATCTACTGCCGCTACTTTGCGCAAAACTTTGTCGTTAAAAATGCTGTTCTTTTCTCCGCTTCTCATCTCCAACTAAACAGTTTGGGAATATCGACAAAATGCGAATTACTTATTCATATGTTGATGATGAGATGGAGATCGAGATACGGCTGCTAAGCAGGAAAATAGCGAGTGGCAGGAGAAATTGGGAGGAGTGCTGAATTTATCAATATTATAGGGGGAAAAATTCACAAATGAGTGCCAAGCTACGAAAGCAGCTGTGCTGCCTGAAACAAAATCACCGCATGCCTGGAAATGGTAAAGCGTTTGTATGTATGTATGTGGGTGTGTGCGAATCTTTCAGCTTTTTCATTGACTGTGCAACTTTTATTTGGAGTTGGGTGGAGCCTGGGACTACCGCAGAGTCGCTGCTGGCTGATAAATCACACATTTCACTGATCAAATCAATCTAATTGACATCACTCAAAATGATGTGATGGTGGAAAAATGTATCGTCAGTAGACTGACTGACACACAGACAGACAGACGAATGCGAGTATCGGTACACAAGCACCGACAACTGACTGACGAGCATTGAAATATATACATATATATATATGTATGCCCGATGAGCTCGTTCAGTCATTCATTTACTTACTACTGCCATCGCCATTGCCAGCAGAGGGCAGACGAACTGCTTCAGCTGTGTTGCGCTTATAACTCAGCTGCTAACCCAACAGTTTGTTTCTACTAAATGTGAATGGATGGATGAGTTGCGTTCGATTTCTCCGTTGGGGTTGTACTGTCATATACAAATACATACACACATATGCACATACATATATGGAAAATGGCGGCTCAAACGCAAGAAATGGTACGAGTAGAATCAAGCTGAAGGCATTGCTGCAGAGATAATGTATCTGTTGTCGCTTGGTATGAGTTAAGTATACGCATTTCAGGAATTTCTAGCTGCCTGTGATTTATTTCACAGAATGTTGCCACCCACTCATTGGTCCTTGGTCCTTGGTCCTTGGTGGCTGGCTCACAGCTCCAACGTCGTTGAGGCTTCATCAAAATGCTTCATTCGAAAATGCAAAATGAATGAAATGTAAATGCGTTGCGTTGCATGCAGCAAAAACAAAAGCCTCGTTACGCCCAATGCCAAAAAAAAACAACAACAGCAGCAACAGTAGTGGAGTTAGGAAGCTGCGTGGACGATAAATGAGTGTCGCACACATACGCTTTCTTGCGTTAGCATTCGATGTCAGCTAACCAATGAGAGAAAATTGAAGCACTTGTGACTGGGCAGGAAAACTAAACTAGCAAATATCGGAAATTTGAAGTAATTTTATCGATAATGATCTTGTAGTCAATTCTTTAATATTTATTGATATCGATATTGTGATAGCGGTATTGTTTCGACTTTGACGAAATCATCATAAGTATATCGATAACAAGATAATCGTTAATTTTAATCGATTTTGCAGCCGATATTTGAATTTAGTTTTTTATTGCAATCTGTTTCTTTTTCACATTTGTATCTATTTATTTCTGTAATCATCGGTTTTAGTATTACCATCGATAACGCTACCCATATATTTGTTAATGTTACTGTTATCGATATGGACTTTTCTATCGACGTCATTGCTGTTATTCTCATGCAAAATGATAATGTTAATGCTATATTTATTTTAGTCGATATTAACTGTTATCGTCATAGGTTTATCTACTGTTATCGATAAATTTACTTTAATTTTTATAGTTGTTCAGCACATTATCGATATTAGTTTGGTTATCGATATAATGAGAGTTTTTTGCAGTCGATAACACTAAAGTCTTTTTTTTTGCTATCGTTTGTATGTTTACTGCTATCGGTATCGGTTTATCTATTGTTTTTGATAACATTATTTTTATTTTTACAGCTAATGTAACGATCATCATTATTAGTTTTGTTACCGATATCGTTTGAGCTATTGTTATCGATATCATTGTTCTCGTTTACCGATAACCTAACGGTTGGTTGTAGGTCTAGGTGGTCTAGCAAAATTTCGAGCTTAAAAAAGTCATCCCCACTTGTTCACTGGGTCTTCAAATTCAAACGGCGCTTTCACATATTCATTGCAATTGCAATTCGTGAACACACTCACACATACATACACCAGAACGCATATGCGGTTCGCCACTTTGTATGCGTGCAGGCGTTAGTTCGTTCGTTTCGTTCGTTAAAATGCCCAGTTCGAAACCATCC